>NW_027796356.1:0-3141 GCF_054177405.1 Leptonychotes weddellii | reverse complement strand
TTTTTTTTTTTTAAGATTTTATTTATTTATTTGACAGAGAGAGACATAGTGAGAGCAGGAACACAAGCAGGGGGAGTGGGAGAGGGAGAAGCAGGCTTCCCGCGGAGCAGGGAGCCTGATGTGGGACTCGATCCCAGGACCCTGGGATCATGACCTGAGCCGAAGGCAGACGCTTAACGACTGAGCCACCCAGGCGCCCAGCACCCACTACCTTTAATGCAGAATTTAAATTAAAAATTCTTTCATGTTCCTGCCTTCTGAATCAAAACTTATTATGAGCAATTCATATTGACTCCAATTCTTTTTCATTTTTAAAAGAGTTTCAATATCTAAGTTACAGCAAAATAATTTTAAACTCAAATTTAAAGCAATCTTGGGGCGCCTGGGTGGCTCAGTTGGTTAAGCGACTGCCTTCAGCTCAGGTCATGATCCTGGAGTCCCGGGATCGAGTCCCGCATCGGGCTCCCTGCTCGGCAGGGAGTCAGCTTCTCCCTCTGACCCTCCTCCCTCTCATGCTCTCTGTTTCTCATTCTCTCTCTCAAATAAATAAATAAAATCTTAAAAAAAAAAATTTAAAGCAATCTTATTTATCAGGAAAATGGGTGTTTAAAACTATATGTTTAATATTTGATGTTTAATCTTATTCATTATTAAGTGGTTGGAAAAAAGTTAAGATGCAAGTGGGTCAAATATAATATGATCTACATTCTGTAAAGAAAACCTGGGAAAGTTTCTTAATGTTTAGTTGGTAGTATGTCAAAAGGAAAAATAAACCATTTTTTGTCTTGTGATTTTGTTTGTTTGTTAAACCATTGAATATTAAATCTAAATGTAAGGAATAATAGTCACTATAACTGCGATGATGAAAATTATAAAAAATAAAAACCACCAGAATAACAATTTGCATTAATTGAGTGCTAATTATAGGCCATGCACAGTGATAAGTGATTTGCTTAAATGAGCTTCTGTTTTTTTTAATAATTCTAATATCTTTTAATTGATATTATATAAACAGTTCTAGAGTCTGGAAAAGAAGAAATAATGCTTTATTCATATAAAATAAATTAATTTTAAAGTTCTCAAACTGGGGGCACCTGGGTGGCTCAGTTGGTTGAGCGTCTACCTTCAGCTCAGGTCATGGTCCCAGTGTCCTGGGATGGAGCCTGCATTGGTCTCCCCGCTCGGTGGGGAGTCTACTTCTCCCTCTCCCTTTGCCTGCCACTCCCCCTGCTTGTGCTGTCTCTCTCTGTCAAAATAAATAAATAAAATCTTTTAAGACAATTTCTCAAACTGGATAGAGATATAGCCTTTGGAACTCACAATTCAGTTTGGTTCCACAGGGTCAATATGAGTCTTATCCTGGACTGAGAGGCATGGAGTACTACATAACATGTTCCCTGCCTTTAAGAATTAAAAGTATAACTAAGAACTCAAAACTTAAAAAAAGGAAAAAAAAAAACAAAAAACAACAAACAATACAATAAAATTTGTGTATTACCAAATTTAAAAATTTGTGCCAGGCTTAACAATTCCAAAGATTGGGTTTCCTCATTTATTGTTGTTTCATTTTAAGAAGTGAGATCACTTTCCAGGAGATATTAACTCCTTACCATATGAAAACAAGCATGCCATAAGGAAAATTTGCCTTTAAATAATGCATCAACTGATTGATCATTTATTGAAAACCTGTTTTATGCCAGATAATATTCCATTGAGGGGAGCAATAGAGATAAGTGAAATATTTCCATTATTACTGGATGCTCTCAGAAAGAGGAAACAGACATATGTACAATTATTCTGCAATTTTACCTATATACTGGGATATTTTCAGTAATTCTATGCTTCTTAACGACCAGGAGCTCCTCCTTCTATCTCTGGTTATGGGAGAGAAGAGGCACAAAGAAAGTAAAATAGAACTGTATCTTTAACAAAGTTCACCAGGCAAAGAAAAGGAGCCAGAGTTGGACATACCAGACAAAATTGTATTTAGGTAGATATGTCCTGCAGAGTGTTTGAAATGTGGGTATAGATCTCAGAAGAGAGGTCATGAACAACACCCTACCTTCTGTGAAAATTTCACTTTGAGCTTTGTGATATCAGTATTGTTATTGCCATTTTACAAATAAGAAACTGAAACTCAGGGAAATTAATTCATTTAGGGTTGCATAACTAGTAATTGGCAGAGTTGGGCATTGAACCCAGCTAATCTGGCTATCGTGTCTACCCCTGCTGTACTGTTTCTTTGTAAGCTTACTAAAATATCAACTATGCACTAAGTCTATATTAATTTAGTGACACTAGCTGTTGTATTTGGGTAAACCTGAAACATTGGTATTTTAACATAATAAATGTTTAGTTTCCACCCACTACAAGTCCAACTTAAAGCAGGCAGTTGAAGGGAAAGGGTGCTCTACTCTGGTCACCTAGGCATAATGGCTGATGAATTCTCTGTCATTAGCAACATGTGATTTTTAAAGTCATTTTGGATGTCTACGGTCAGCTAGAAAATGAGAAGATAGAGCATAGAGAACAGAGTCAAGGATTTTTATGAACCAGGCTTAGAATTAGTATATGTAGCTTCCATCTACAATCCAATCACTAAGACTTAGTCACATGATTCCTTCCAGATGCAATTTTACAAGTGGGAAATAGTCTCTGACTGGGGATAAATTTTCAGATAAAAACTCTGTTTTGTGCAATTCTCTCTGCCACAAGCACTCCATCCCTTACATTATAGATTCCACTCTCATCCTTAAAGGAATACTATCATATTATAAAAAGGCTTTTAAATGACATAAAACAAACATGGATAATCATCCATGTATAATGATATTTCTCTTATAAAATTAAACTTAAAACATTATAATTTTTTAAATTTTATTTTATTATGTTAGTCACTGTACATTACATCATTAGGTTTTGATGTAGTGTTCCATGATTCATTGTTTGCATATAACACCCAGTGCTCCATGCAATATATGCCCTCCTTAATACCCATCAATGGGCTAACCCGTCCCCTCCACCCCCTTCCCCTCTAAAACCCTGTTTGTTTCTCAGAGTCCATAGTCTCTCATGGTTCGTCTCCCCCTCTGATTCCCCTCCCTTCATTTTTCCCTTCCTACTATCTTCTTTTTTTTTTTT
>NW_027796355.1:0-284 GCF_054177405.1 Leptonychotes weddellii | reverse complement strand
TAGGATCTATTTCTTCTAAAAGAGACTTCCTGAAAAGAGATTAAAGATTTCGCACATATTTTGTAGTTTCTAAGCCTTAATTCAATCAAAAAACACAGACCTCCCCTTGAAAATTAAAAAAAATTTATTTATTTATTTATTTTAGAGACACAGAGAGCATGAGCAGGGAGGGAGTGGAGGGCAGAGGTAGAGGGAAAGAGAGAATCTCAAGGTGACTCCCCACTGAACACAGAGCCCCAGGGGGCTGGCTCCCAGCACCCGGAGATCATGACCTGAGCCAAAAT
>NW_027796354.1:0-284 GCF_054177405.1 Leptonychotes weddellii | reverse complement strand
CTTTCCATGAGCTTTCTTCATGGTCCCCTCAGTGGCTGCACATCCTTGGCTTCTCAGAGCCCCTGCAAGCTGTGATTTGTCTCCGTCAGCCAGTACTTCAGGACTAGTAAAAGACTCTTGCCCAACTATAAGCCAGAACTTCCCCTTCCCCAGCTCCTCCCCTATTTGAGTAAGGTCTAATTCCTGTAATAATTTTCTTCCTCCAATAATAGTCATAGTGGCTCTGATGAACCCAGATGGCTACACCTCTGCTCAAAGGTCACTGTGCTGGTGAGGATCTTCCG
>NW_027796353.1:0-284 GCF_054177405.1 Leptonychotes weddellii | reverse complement strand
TGATCTACTGTGTTTATGGTTTCTAATCCATTGATTTCTGCTCTAATTTTAAGTATTTCTCCTCTAATGCGTGTCTTAGGCATCATTTGTTGCTTTTTCTCTAGTTCTTTAAGGTGTAGAATTAGTTGGTAATTTGACCATTTTTTTACGTTTTAAGGTACACTTTCAACTAATCCTGTAACCCATAACCGTGTAAAAACCGTTACGTATTTACCCAAGGTAAATGAAAATACATGTCCTAGAAAGATTGATATATGAATGTTTAATGTTCTTCACAATAGTGA
>NW_027796352.1:0-284 GCF_054177405.1 Leptonychotes weddellii | reverse complement strand
CCGCCTTGGCACTGTGGAGGTGGAGCGGCATCCCTGGCCCTACTCCTTCCATGCCAGGAGCACTCCCAGTATCTCCAGACCTTGCGTGTCTCCAGTGGGGGGCTTCACTGGGTTACACCAGATCTCTCCCTTCGTGAACTTTAGAGTTAAACCTGAGTTTGAATTCTTCCTTTTCCTCTTACTGGCTTTGGGCAGTATTTTGTGTTTTGTTTAGCTTAAAAGAAAAACCCCAGTCAAACAGCTTTTTTCCTTAACGAAATAGAAAAGGAGTGGTTCCTGACCTT
>NW_027796351.1:0-284 GCF_054177405.1 Leptonychotes weddellii | reverse complement strand
GAGGTGATCACAGCAGAATCCAGCTCCCCGCAGAGGGACCGGGGAGGGGGCTGTCGTGGTGTGGGGCCTCTTTCCCTCCCGTCTCCACTGAAGGCCCAGGCTGGCTTGCCGAGAAGCCTTCGGCCCCCTCTCCCCACTGTGCACCCACGGGTGTGTCCAGGGCACAGAGACCCTCAGCACAGCACCTGGGCCAGCCAGGCAGGGCAGGAGAGGAGGGGCAAGGCCTCAGAGGGAAGCTGCAGGTGAGCTCCAAAGGCAGACCCTTTTGCTTCATTCATTCCTGG
>NW_027796350.1:0-284 GCF_054177405.1 Leptonychotes weddellii | reverse complement strand
TAAACATTTAGAAGTGGATACAATTAAAAGTTTTAAAAATTTTTGAGGAAACTTCATGCAATTTTCCACTATAGTAGCTACACCAATTTTTTTTTTTTAAAGATTTTATTTATTTATTTGAGACAGAGAGAATGAGAGAGAGAGAGCACATGAGAGGGGGGAGGGTCAGAGGGAGAAGCAGGCTCCCTGCCGAGCAGGGAGCCCGATGCGGGACTCGATCCAGGGACTCCAGGATCATGACCTGAGCCGAAAGCAGTCACTTAACCAACTGAGCCACCCAGGCG
>NW_027796349.1:0-284 GCF_054177405.1 Leptonychotes weddellii | reverse complement strand
TCAGTCGAGTTGAAGAGCTAAGGGTGAAGTAGACGGATTGTTTCTGAGCTGGCTTGGCCAGCCCCTGCCTCCCCCAGATGGAACCAGAACCAACCAGGGCAGTGGCCACGGAGCCCACAGAGCCACCACCCCTCAGGGGCTCTGTGGCTTTCTGCTCAGGCTGGGGGCCCTTGCCCCAGAGAAAGCCTCACCGTGGGACACAGAATTCTGGTACTCTAACACTGATTCGGCCGAGGAGCTGGAAGCAATGCCCATATTTGAACGTCGACTGGGGCCGGGCAGCC
>NW_027796348.1:0-284 GCF_054177405.1 Leptonychotes weddellii | reverse complement strand
CCACATCTTTGCCAATATTTTTTATTGTCTGCTTTTTTAGCCATGTTGGTGGTGTGAGGTGGCATCTTGTTGTGGTTTGACATTTCTCTAGTGACTAATGATGTTGATCCATTTGTGTATCTCAGGTACTTTCCGTTTGTATATCATGGGAGAAATACCTATTTATATCCTTTGCCCATTTTTTGTGTTGTTTTTTTTTTATTCTTATGTTAATCCCCATACATTACATCATTAGTTTTAGATGAAGTGTTCCATGATTCATTGTTTGTGCATAACACCCAGTG
>NW_027796347.1:0-284 GCF_054177405.1 Leptonychotes weddellii | reverse complement strand
TGAAACCTTATGCAAAATATCCAGTGTCTGGGAGTTTGCATATTCTTCTGTAGAGAATAATATCTTACATCGATTCTCAAAAGTGGCCAATAACTCAACTGAGTTTCACAACTATTAATCCAAAAGCTGCATATGAATAAAATTAATTTAGTTTGCAATTTCTTTGATTATATGGACAACTCGAAATTTCAAGGTAAATAATTTATATATTATAAGTCATCATCACCAACTAAAACAAATCTTTTAATGTCTATAGTCACAGAGATAATGTCAAAATATTTTTT
>NW_027796346.1:0-284 GCF_054177405.1 Leptonychotes weddellii | reverse complement strand
CACTGGGTGTTGTGCACGAACAATGAATCATGGAACACTTCATCTAGAACTAATGATGTAATGTATGGGGATTAACATAAGAATAAAAAAAAAAAAATTGATTTCCAAATGAAAATGTTCTTGGTCTCTGGGTTATAGGAGGAAGTTAGTTGAAGTGAACTATGAGATGTAGGAACCTCAAACTTTCATTCTGTGCATTATACATATTACAGCAGTCAAGCCTCAGGTCTAATAGAGGGTATAGAAATAAGATAATATTTGCCTTCTCCATGACTTTTGTTCAT
>NW_027796345.1:0-3141 GCF_054177405.1 Leptonychotes weddellii | reverse complement strand
AAAAATTGAGAGAACCAGCCTCTGAACACACAGTGCTCATATCCCTCCTCCTCTTCAGATCTCCTTCTCCTCCTTCTTTATTTTTAATTATGGTAAAATACACTTGACATAAAATTTACTATCTTAACCATTTTTAAGTGTCCAGCTCAGTGGCATTAAGCACATTCACACTGTTGTGCAACCGTCACCACTGTCCATGTCCAGAACTCTTTTCATCCTACAAAACTGAAATCCTGTACCCACTAAACCCTAACACCCCACTTCTCTCCACCTGCCAGCCTCTGGCACCCATCATTCTGCTTTCTGTCTCTAGGATTTTGTCTCCTCAAGGGACCTCATACAAGCGGAATCATATGGCCTTTGTATTTTTGTTTCTGGCTTATTTCACGTGGCATAACATTTTCACGCAATGAGAAAAGGCAGATGAACAAGAAGTGAAAAACAGTGAAATTACCCATTATTTTGCCTGGCAGAGACCCTATGCAGAATATGATTGGTTTTTTTCTAACTCTTAAAGTATGCACTTTAGTATATAAACTTAAAAAAAAGAGAGAGAGCAAGAGAATCAGCCTATCTTCCCCCCTCTCCCCACCCTGTATTGGCAGTTAAGGAAGGAAGTCATGGATGTTCTTAAACATTTGAGCCTGATAAAGCTGTAGACAGTCTGTCTGGAACCACATACAGACAAATTAATTTTGTTGTCAGTATCAGGGGGTCCATGAGGGCAGGGAGCTTTTCGGTCTTGTTGCCAAATTCCCAGCGTGTAGTTCAATGTCTGGGACACAGTAGGTGCTCATTACATAGTTGTTGAAAGGAGTATAGAAGTAGGAATCGTAGAAAGTAGACTACTCTTCTACTGATAGGCATTGATCTTGATTTTATTTGCTTCTGGCATTTTGAGGAACATTTTCCTAAGTATCTTTCTTTATGAATGACTACTCTCTTAGCCTAAATTCTTACAAGGGGAATGGCTGGCTGGTCGGAGATATGCACAAATGGTTTTGCCATGAATTGCTGAATGGCCTTTTAGGAGGCTGTACTAATACTTCCACCAGCAGGTATGAGTACCCATGTTACCACATCCTTGCCAACACTGGATGTTAGCATTGTTTCCACCTTGCCAATCTGATAGGCAAAAAATATCATCTCATAATTACCCTAATGAGCATTTCTTTGATTCCTAGTAAGGCTGAGTAGTTTCATGTGTGTGTTGACTTTACTTCTTTGTAAATTGCACATCATACCATTTGCCTATTCTCCCCTCTCCTTGTTAGAGATTTGTAAGAACTCTTTACGTATTAAGGATACTACCTCTTTGCCATTTGGTGGGTAAGAGGAACCAGAAATTGAGAGAAGGTTAGTCATTGCTCAAGGCACACATTTAAGAGGTGGAACAGGAATTTGAAACAAGATGTGTGTAGGTCTATCTGGGGTTCTTTACCACAGGCTCCATGGCACCTTCCCCTTTCCCAGGCCTTACTCCCTCCATAGCCCAGAAGCCCTGAATTCCTACAATCTCAGAAAGAGGAGAGGCCTCTTGCCAAACCCAACCACCTTTGCTACCTCCTGCACAGCAAACCTATTCTTCAGTTTGTTGTGTAGATTAAATACTTGGCACATACTAGGTACTCAATAAATAGCAGCTGGTATTATTGCTTATTTTTTCTTTTAAAATTTCCCTTTATGGGCGCCTGGGTGGCTCACTCATTAAGCGTCTGCCTTCGGCTCAGGTCATGATCCCAGGGTCCCAGGATCGAGCCCTGCATTGGGCTCCCTGTTCCACGGGAAGCCTGCTTCTCCTTCTCCCATTCCCCCGCTTGTGTTCCCTCTCTTGCTGTGTCTCTCTCTGTCAAATAAATAAATGAAATCTTAAAAAAAAAAAAAAATTCCCTTTAGCCACATCTCTTGCCAGCCGCCTCCCAAATCAAGCCTCCTACCATCCCAAATATGTGTCACTCCCCAAGCAACTTGCCTCATGACTCCTAGCCTTTGAATATGCTGTTACGCCTGTCTAGTTGTCTCTCTCCACTTGTCCCACTTGAAGAACTCTTACTCATCCTTCAAAACCCTATTTATGTTTCCCTTCCTCTGGGAACCTTTTCCTTACTCCTAGGCTGAGACTCCAATCACAGATCCTGGACCCAGTGCTGTTGTGTTCCCTTTGGGTACCCTGTGTCTGGGAGGGCACACAGAACTCACAGTTTTCACAGCAGTATGGAAACAAGCAACATCTCTCCAAGAGAAAAAAAAATTAGCTCCAAACTGCAAAAGCTGCAGACCCAAAGTGAATACATTTCATTCTATGTCTATAAAACATCACATCTAATTTGTTATTCAATCCAATATTCAAAAACCTCTTGGGGCACCTGGAAATAATTTATCAGGCAGATATTTCTCATCTCATAAGAATTCTCAAACATGTCTGTTGATTGTAGACAAACCTGACTGAATCATAAACCAAGAGTTAGTTGTGGCCAAATGATTTCCAAAACAAAACTGTAGAAAATTTTCAGTTTGTAGAAAATTTGAGTCCGCTTTATTGCAGGATAATTACATGCAGTAAAATTCACTATTTTTAAGTGAACAAGCTGATAACATTGTTACAAACATACGTAGCCATGCATGTAACTGTCAGTAAGATTACAAGAGAGACGATTTACAAAACCCAAAGAACTTCCCTTTCTGGCAATCACTTGCTCCTTCCCTTCTGCCCCTGGCAACCATGGATCTCCTTCTTTCACTACAGGCTTGCCTTTCCTAGAACCATGTCATATAACTGGAATCTTATGTCAGGCAGTCTTCTGCGTCTGGCTTCTTTCACTCAGAATGATACTTTTGTCGCTCATCTAGGTTGTCACAATTGCCAGCATTTCATTCTTCTTTTTTTTTTTTTTATCAAATAATGACCCATTGTATGAATTTACAGTATCTTATCCAGAAGTCCAACCCCCATGTCCTCCTCTCTCAGACCTTGCAGTTGAGCCCCCCAACCCCTCCTCCCTCAGACCCAGGAATCCAGGCCCCCAGCCCCTCCTCCCTCAGACCCAGGAGTCCAGGCCCCCAGCCCCTCCTCCCTCAGACCCAGGAGTCCAGGCCCCCAGCCCCTCCTCCCTCAGACCCAGGAGTCCAGGCCCCCAGCCC
>NW_027796344.1:0-284 GCF_054177405.1 Leptonychotes weddellii | reverse complement strand
TCCCATAAGAATCTGAATGAGACAGGCCAATTCTCAGGGGCACCTGAGTTTTCGGAAGGAGAAAGATTTCATCTGGTCATTTCAAACCCTCTGAGAGTGCCAACAGCTAGGGGCTCAGGCTTCATCTTAAGAGAAAGAATCAAAGAGGAAAGGCCAAGGGCAAAAATAAAGCCACATGTGAGAGGGGAAGAAGATGTCAATCCTAAACCTAGGGCTGCCGGAGGCCAAAATGTTACAACCCTCCCTCCATAGGAGGGGTCCTTGTGCCCATTTTTTTTTTTTTT
>NW_027796343.1:0-284 GCF_054177405.1 Leptonychotes weddellii | reverse complement strand
TTACTTGACCAAGCCAGCTGTCTTGCCCTGGGACACAGCCTTTTCATACTGCTTCTTGGCAACTTCCTTCTCCTTGACATTCCCAGGGTAGGTAACACCGTCGATGGTCCTGCAAGGAAAGAGAGTTGGGGGCTCATGCTGAGCCAGACCCCCACCGCCACCCCCAGCCTGGAGCCAGTAGCCATGGCGACACCCACAAGGTGAAGTTGGTGATGAAGGCCGTCTTGGGCAGCTCCACATCAAAGGACACCTCCTTGGCGGTGTCGGCACGGTTGACAGCTCTG
>NW_027796342.1:0-284 GCF_054177405.1 Leptonychotes weddellii | reverse complement strand
TTGCTTCCAAAAGTCCTTAGAGACTTATGCTATATCCCTGACCCCCTCCCAACTTGAAAGTATATAATCAGTCACCCCACACAAGTCCAGACCAGCTCTTTCTGCCCATGGGTCCTATCCCCATGCTTTAATAAAACCATTCTTATTGCACTGAAAAACATTTCCACATCAAAATCTTTGTAAGGTAAAATGTTTAATATATATTAATTAGATCTTATTAATTACATCATTAAAATCCTCTACAGACTTTCTATTTTGGTCTTTTGATTTATGATTATTGAGGA
>NW_027796341.1:0-284 GCF_054177405.1 Leptonychotes weddellii | reverse complement strand
TCATTTCCTCCACCCTCACCTCTCCCCTCCCCTCCATCCTCACCTTCACCCTAATCTCCATCCTCATCTCCACCTTCACCTCCACCTTCACCTCTACCCTCACCTTCGCCCTCACTTCTACCCTCATCTCCATCCTCACATCTACCCTCACCTCCATCTTCACCTCCACTCTCACCTTCACCCTCACTTCTACCCTCATGTCCATCCTCACATCTACCCTCACCTCCATCTTCACCTCCACTCTCACCTTCACCCTCACTTCTACCCTCATCTCCATCCTCACG
>NW_027796340.1:0-284 GCF_054177405.1 Leptonychotes weddellii | reverse complement strand
TTTCTAGGAAGAAGTTGCTGCAGCTGAGGTCGAAGAAGTTGCTGCCTGTGTTCTCCTTTGATATCATTATCTCTTGCTGGGACTATTGCAGAAGCCTATTAACCAATATTTAATTTTTCATTCTGGCAACCCTCCCTACCACAGTTCATTCTGAATTATAACAAATGTAATCTTTTCAGAACAGAAATCTTAGTTGTGTTGCATCCCTTACCTACTGAAAACATTTCAAGGATTGCCCATTGATCTTAGGACAAAGAACCTAAATCCTTAGCAAGGTCAAAATG
>NW_027796339.1:0-284 GCF_054177405.1 Leptonychotes weddellii | reverse complement strand
CCTCCTGTTTCCGCCCAACAACCCCCTGGGCATTTGGGGGTCACAGAGGGTCAGGGCTGATGGTGACCGGTGTGGGAAGGGCCTTGGGGTGACAGGTGGGAAAATGAGGAGAGAAGGGCACCCTTGCAACTCTCCATCTGATTCCTTTCCAGGGACCCTCCCCAAACCCTCCATCTGGGCTGATCCTGGCCCCATGGTCACCAAGGGGAGCCCTGTGACCATCTGGTGTCAGGCGTCTCTGCGGGCTGATGTCTACTATCTGTATAAAGAGAGAGTCTATGAAT
>NW_027796338.1:0-284 GCF_054177405.1 Leptonychotes weddellii | reverse complement strand
CGCTGGAAGAGGAGAGAGCTTGATTTTCATAAGAATATAAGGGGAAACGTATTCATCTATATTAAAATAATTTCAAGCCCCAAACAGCCCAACATTTCTCCTGATAAGGATCTTTATTCTTCAGGGACTTCGAAATCACACCTTTCCTCTTTGAAATGAAGAATCTCATTTTGGGCATGACCCAGCTGCTTTCTATAGCCGGGGAAAACATTCAGCTGGGTTTGGAGCAGCCACATAATGAATTTCCTTTGAAGGGAAACAGGAAACAAGAAAATTGGAGCCTG
>NW_027796337.1:0-284 GCF_054177405.1 Leptonychotes weddellii | reverse complement strand
TTTTACCGTATGATTATCTGTATTTATTTTAGATGAGTAACATTTGTGTTTAAATACATTTTCTGTACTCTTAAGGCTGATTTCATTGGCCTGAGGTTAATTTTTTTTCTTTGAGGAATATAATTCCATTTTTTACCAAGAGACTCAATGGGAAAATTCTACTTTATCACCAGTTTTAAGTAATTTGAGTATTCCATACATCAGTTACAATCATGTTTGCCAGAGTTTCACAATTGAAATATATTACCTGTGTTGAGTATTTGCCATTTGCCAATCCCAGTGAG
>NW_027796336.1:0-284 GCF_054177405.1 Leptonychotes weddellii | reverse complement strand
CCGCCTTGGCACTGTGGAGGTGGAGCGGCATCCCTGGCCCTACTCCTTCCATGCCAGGAGCACTCCCAGTGTCTCCAGACCTTGAGTGTCTCCAGTGGGGGGCTTCACTGGGTTACACCAGATCTCTCCCTTCGTGAACTTTAGAGTTAAACCTGAGTTTGAATTCTTCCTTTTCCTCTTACTGGCTTTGGGCAGTATTTTGTGTTTTGTTTAGCTTAAAAGAAAAACCCCAGTCAAACAGCTTTTTTCCTTAACGAAATAGAAAAGGAGTGGTTCCTGACCTT
>NW_027796335.1:0-284 GCF_054177405.1 Leptonychotes weddellii | reverse complement strand
TGATAGAGAGTAATGAAATTTCACCTTCTTTATAGCCAAGGACATTTCAAGGCTGGAAGAAAAAAAATGGCTAGTAAAGATAGAGAAATATGTACAAAGCATGACATTAAAACTTTTCTGACTTGGCCTGTTCTAAGGTGGGATTTCTCAAAGGCAGAGAGAAGTATAAAATGGAATCTAATATCCCTTCCAGCTAGATGTTCCCCTAATTTTTGTCATAGCAGTAGGAGAGTCAGTTTTCATTTACAAGACTGACGACCGTTTAATTAAAAAAACAAAAAAAC
>NW_027796334.1:0-3141 GCF_054177405.1 Leptonychotes weddellii | reverse complement strand
GAAGACACAAAGAAATGGAAAAACGTTCCATGCTCATGGATTGGAAGAACAAATATTGTGAAGATGTCAATGCTACCTAGAGCAATCTACACATTCAATGCAATCCCCATCAAAATACCATCCACTTTTTTCAAAGAAATGGAACAAATCATCCTAAAATTTGTATGGAACCAGAAAAGACCCAAATAGCCAGAGGAGTGTTGAAAAAGAAAAGCAAAGCTGGCGGCATCACAATTCCGGACTTCCAGCTCTATTACAAAGCTGTCATTATCAAGACAGTATGGTACTGGCACAAAAACAGGCACATAGATCAATGGAACAGAATAGAGAGCCCAGAAATGGACCCTCAACTCTGTGGTCAACTAATCTTTGACAAAGCAGGAAAGAATGTCCAATGGAAAAAAGACAGTCTCTTCAACAAATGGTGTTGGGAGAAAAAAAAACATGCAGAAGAATGAAACTGGGCCATTTCCTTACACCACACACAAAAATAGACTCCAAATGGTTGAAAGACCTAAATGTGAGACAGGAGTCCATCAAAATCCTAAAGGAGAACACAGGCAGCAACCTCTTTGACCTCAGCCGCAACAACTTCTTTGTTTTATTCTTATAATCACCCTTACTATTATTGTTTCATTACTCATCAGGACTGATAATGATTCAGTGCTTTTGTGTGAATGAGAGAGCAGTGGTCATTCCTCGAGCAAGAAAAAAAAAGAGTATATTATTTTTTTCTCATTAATAATAATTACAAGTAATACTTGCAACAAAGCCACTTCAAGTGAATTATATAAATCAGATTATTGAACATAAAATGATAGTTCAAGTTTTAAATCATAATAATTAGAAAATTTTGAATTAAATTCTTTGTTATAAAATAGTTACATGTCTTGTTGTCATGGAAACTATTTTTGAGGGATATTTTCAATGTTTACTAGTTTCCATATTTTGCTTTCTATAGAAATGGTTGCCATATTTTATAGTCTTTCTTATGACATTGTAGACTTAAGTTATTTTAAAATATATTTTAATGTTGAGAAGCTTTTGTTCTCCACTAATGACATATATTGGGAAAATTAAATAGGGCCTGATAACTACAGAGTTTTATAAATGTATCCAGCTGATTATTGCTGGAAATAAATTGCAGGACTTCAGTGGGAGACATCCTAGATTTCAGAAAACAAGTTAAGGATTTTAGTTCTGACACCATGTATCCAAGTCCTATCAACATCTTTTCCCTCACTATATTCCTCAATTTCAGGGATGAAATTTTGTGTGGTTGTCTCACACACTTTCTTTGTTTATTTTCTTTTTTTTTTTAAAGATTTTATTTATTTATTTGAGAGAGAGAATGAGATAGAGAGAGCATGAGAGGGGGGAGGGTCAGAGGGAGAAGCAGACTCCCTGCCGAGCAGGGAGCCCAATGCGGCACTCGATCCTGTGACTCCAGGATCATGACCTGAGCCGAAGGCAGTCGCTTAACCGACTGAGCCACCCAGGCGCCCTCTGTGTTATTCTTTATATTATGTAAGTTACTTAAAACACTGAAAGGGCAATGATGTTCTTTGGGTTTTAAAAATCTTTCTTTTGGGGGTGCCTGGGTGGCTCAGTCGTTAAGTGTCTGCCTTCAGCTCAGGTCATGATCCCAGGGTCCTGGGATGGAACCCCACATTGGGCTCCCTGTTCAGCGGGAAGCCTGCTTCTCCCTCTCCCACTCCCCCTGCTTGTGTTCCCTCTCTCACTGTATCTCTCTCTGTCAAATAAATAAATAAAATATTTTAAAAAAATCTTTCTTTTGTTCTGTTTCTAATATAGAAGAAACTGATTTTTAAGATATTTTTATTTTGAAATTTCAAACATACAGAAAAACTGAAAGAATAATACCATGAACATCAAAAAGCTTTTTACCCAGATCCATCAGTTGTTAACATCTTGCCTCATTTGCTTCCCCCACCCCATTATTTTGTTGAGACATTTGAAAATTGCATATGTCATGATCTGCCCTCTGATTTGCTTCTACGCTTACATGCTAAGAGCACCAACATTCTCTGACGTGTCCTCAATGTCATGATCACACCTAAGAAATCCAGTAATTCAATATAACCTCATGTACACTTCATGTTCAAATTTTCCTAATTGTCTCCCAATGATCCCTTGCAGATTTCTCCTCCAGAATTCAATGGAGTTTCATTCCTTGTATTTGGTTATTACATTTCTTCACTTTTCTTTGATGTACAACATTCTCCTCCTCTTTTGTTGTTGTTCATGATACTGACATTTTTGAGGAGTTCAGGCCAGTTGTTTTGTAAAATGCACCACAATCTGGCTCTAACTGTTATTATCCTCACGATTAGATTCAAGTACAACAGTTTTGGCAAGAATACCTCCGAGGTGAAGTTCAAACTTCCCACTGAGTCACACCAGGAAGCCTCTGAGGTCAGCTTCTCTCTTGTTGGTGATGCAACGTTTGACCAAGAAATCAATTTTGAAAATCAGCTTGGATTGTAATTAGACAGATCATGAAATTTTCAATTGAGATGTATCTTCTTTCCAGAATTTTCTACATTGGGGAAGTCGACATCAACGTCAAGAGACTCTGAGGTTCATTGAGTGTCTTCATAAATGGAAGTGAGAGAGAACCTTTACGGGATATCTAGCAGACGGGCACACCAGGGAGGAAAATAGTAGGTGCAAAGGCTCTGCAGCAGGACTGTGGTTGGTTGGCATGCTTGGGGAGCAGCGAGGAGGCCAGGGCTGAAGAGCCCTTAGAAGGGAGGAGCGTCACAGATGAGACCCAAGAGGAAGGAAGTAGATCCTGACTGGAAGGCCCCGTAAGAGCTTTAATTTGGGGCTCAATGTAATGGAAAGCCATTGAGAAGTTCTCAGGAGAGAGCGAGGTGGTCAAACTTAACCTGTTTTTCTTGTCATTTAGAATTTTTTTATCCATATTAAAAGTGATCCTTCAGACCAGAACAGACTTTTGTGATATATTCCTCTTGTGAATACATAAAATAGGAAAGCAGTAGTGACAGAAATTATGTAAGGTATTTCCAAGACAATGTAACTACATCACAGTTGCCGCCTGGCTGACAGCAACTTAAAGACCATCCTGACTTCAGGGATATTAAAATGTCAAAAGAT
>NW_027796333.1:0-284 GCF_054177405.1 Leptonychotes weddellii | reverse complement strand
GGCATAGTGAACTATTATTCGGACAACTGACATATATGGTATTAAAGTAGCTAAGAAGTTCAAAGAACAGGCTGCGACTTGACACCACTTCTACAGAAAACGTTGAAAGGCTGTGAAGTTCATGTAAGTGAGGAATCACTGACTTTACGCAGGAAATAAGTAAATAAAAGAGACTCGTTGAAAATGTGCTAAGACTCGGCAGTGCCCAGGAGTTCTTCCCCACAAGGAATGTGTGAATCGGATGTGACCCGATGCACACAGAAGGATGACTTGTTTCTGAGTCT
>NW_027796332.1:0-284 GCF_054177405.1 Leptonychotes weddellii | reverse complement strand
CCCTCCTGGTCTCCGCATGGGCCAAACAGGCGAGGGGAGAGGAGCTGTGGTGGGAATCGCGGCCCCGCACCCTTCAAGTCCTGGGGGGAGGCTCCAACCTCCTCCCGCTCCCGGGGACGCAGTATTGCCCTACGGGGACTCCCTTCCTGGGGAGGGGCGTTTCTGGTGGCTGCACGTGGCCTTTCCCACCATCACAGCCGTCCCTCCACAGTCAGGGAACCCGTGTGGGAGCCTGCCAGCTGATCGGGATGTCGGCTCCAATTATGCTTTGGGGAGCTGGAGGG
>NW_027796331.1:0-284 GCF_054177405.1 Leptonychotes weddellii | reverse complement strand
GCAACAGCGTAAATGCAATATATGTTAAGAAAAAAAAGAAGAAGAAGAAGATAGCAGGAGGGGAAGAATGAAGCGGGGGAAATCGGGAGGGGTAGACGAACCATGAGAGACGATGGACTCTGAAAAACAAACTGAGGGTTCTAGAGGGGAGGGGGTTGGGAGGATGGGTTAGCCTGGTGGTGGGTATTGAGGAGGGCACATTCTGCATGGAGCACTGGGTGTTATGCACAAACAATGAATCATGGAACACTTCATCTAAAACTAATGATGTAATGTATGGGGAT
>NW_027796330.1:0-284 GCF_054177405.1 Leptonychotes weddellii | reverse complement strand
GTGGCGGATGAGAAGGACCAGTCGTGCGAAGGTCTTGGAGAAGGACATTCTAGACAGAGAGAACCATGGATCACATCTATTCATCATTTCACTCTTATGTCTTGGAATGACCAGGAAGCAGAAAGATCCACCCCATTGTCATAATCATTGTTATTGTGTGTAGAAAAGAAAATGTGCATACTAAGATAAGTGCCTGGTATGTTTTAGGTAATTAATAAATAAATGTTCTTATTCTTCCCTTATGAAAGCTTACTATACTTTTTGAAGAGTTTCATACCTGTATC
>NW_027796329.1:0-284 GCF_054177405.1 Leptonychotes weddellii | reverse complement strand
CACTGGGTGTTATGCACAAACAATGAATCATGGAACATTTCATCTAAAACTAATGATGTAATGTATGGGGATTAACATAAGAATAAAAAAAAAAACTTCTATTCAAATAGTTATTAAAGTGATTTTTCCTGTTTTTGAAATAAACAGGTGCCTATTAAGATTTTCTAATTAATTTACAAGACAATTTGACATTTTTCACATGAGTTTTGTGAGGAAAAATGTCAAGCCTAACTACTTCCCTTTGGCTGTTATTCAGCTTAATTTACTTAAAAATGTATTATTCT
>NW_027796328.1:0-284 GCF_054177405.1 Leptonychotes weddellii | reverse complement strand
CTTTGGGGTAAATACCCAGTAGTGCAATTGCTGGATCATATGGTAGCTCTATTTTCAACTTTTTGAGGAACCTCCATACTGTTTTCCAGAGTGGCTGCACCAGCTTGCATTCCCACCAACAGTGAACCTACTGGCTTTGTATGCTAAGTTCACCCCTGGGAAAACTTCCAGAATTTTGTTTGGTCTCTCTCCTGGTAAAGTTTTTAAAGGGGTAGGTTAACAGGATGAAATAGCTCCTGCCACCAAAGCTATATTCAAGTTGCAACTTATCTCCCTCCTGGACT
>NW_027796327.1:0-284 GCF_054177405.1 Leptonychotes weddellii | reverse complement strand
TACAGAGGGGTGCCTGGGTGGCTCAGTCATTAAGCATCTGCCTTCAGCTTAGGTCATGATCTCAGGGTCCTGGGATCGAGCCCTGCATCGGGCTCCCTGCTCTGCAGGAAGCCTGCTTCTCCCTCTCCCACTCCCCCTGCATGTGTTCCCGCACTCACTCTCTCTTCAAATAAATAAATAAAAATCTTAAAAAAAAAAAAGGTTTAAAAGAGAGAGAGAGAGATGTACAAAAAGATCTGGAGTGGGTCTCCTCAAGTCTTTTTTTTTACTCTTTTTTTTATTTT
>NW_027796326.1:0-284 GCF_054177405.1 Leptonychotes weddellii | reverse complement strand
TTCTCTCTTTCCCTCCCGCCTCCGTCTGTCTCCCTCTCCCTCATAAAATACATGCTTTACTCTATGTCCCTCCACACATGACTCACTTTTTTGCAGAACCATTTGAAAGTAAGGTGCACACATCATGACACTTCACCCCTAGATAATTCAACACGAGTATCGTAAGAACAAGGACATTTTCCTACATAACCACAATACCATTAACACATCCGCGAATTTTAACATTGACTCGACGGGGAAAATGTAACTTTTAGCTTTCTCTGCATTAAAAAGAGGTTGGAGCG
>NW_027796325.1:0-284 GCF_054177405.1 Leptonychotes weddellii | reverse complement strand
TGAATCACTGAGTTCTTTTTCTCTCCAGCATTGTCCTCAACTTTCTGCAGCTGGGAAGACCTCTCTCCCCTTTGATGTTCTGTCCCTAGCCTTTGATGAGCTGTTGCCTTGCGCTCAGTGGAGGGTTTGTGTACTTGGGGGAAATTTCTCTGAGTTCTCCTGTCCTACCCTTAGCTTTTAGAAAATGCTGCTATGGTTCTGGAATGAGTTAAAATTCATTGTAATTTTTTTTTTAAATTTTTTTTTTATTCTTATGTTAATCCCCATACATTACATCATTAGTT
>NW_027796324.1:0-284 GCF_054177405.1 Leptonychotes weddellii | reverse complement strand
TCAGATGTTCCGCTCTGCTTTCCAAGGGAGACCAAGGACCTTGGGCTTTAATGACTGGGTTGTCTTGACAAGCACGTTCCCCACCCCCATGAATGGGCTGTTTGGATGTTCAGCCTGTGATTTTGGCCCACCTGGGAGAGGTGGTGAGGGCGGGGGGGCCAGGTATTGCTGTGGTCAGCTGGTGGCTTCAGGCCGTGCAACCTCCGTGGAGCTGGGCAGTCTTCCTCTCCAGGCCCCAGGCTGCAAGGCCTCTATCTGCTTCCCCATGTCTGTGTTGGTCCATC
>NW_027796323.1:0-3141 GCF_054177405.1 Leptonychotes weddellii | reverse complement strand
GGGAGTCTGCTTCTCCCTCTCCCACTCCCCCTGCTTGTGTTCCCTCTCTCGCTGTGTCTCTCTCTGTCAAATAAATAAATAAAATCTTTAAAAAAAAAAAAAAGAATTCCTCATATCAGTGAAGTCATATGATACATGTCTTTCTCTGTTTGACTTATTTCACTCAACATAATACCCTCCAGTTCCATCCACGTCGTTGCAAATGGCAAGATCTCATTCTTTTTGATGGCTGCATAATATTCCATTGTATAAAATATGTTTTTCCTTTAAAGGCACTTCACATCTAAATACTTAACATGCATTTCCTGAGAACAAGGACAGTTGCTTCTAGGACCACATGACCATTATCAGGACTAAGACAATTATCAATAATTTTGTATCATCTAATATCTAGTACACATGCAGAATTTCCCAGATGTTCCACTAATGTCTTCAGCTGTTAATTAATCATTTATTTATCCAGTACCCTATTAGGCATTACACATAAGTGGCTGTACTTTTTTGGTCTCTTTTAGTCTAGAACATTCCCTCCATTGTTTTTTATGACACTGGATTTTTGAAGCATCTAGGATATTATTTTCATAGGATGTCGCACAATCTGGATGTGGTTGATTGTTTCATCTTGCTTCCCTCTAACATTTTCCTCTATTCCTTATATGTTCTATAAGCTTAACTAAATTAGCTTCAGGTTAAATATTTCGTCTCTGTCTCTCTCAAGGATAGTTCATAGATGATGCTGTGTATTTCCTATTATGTTATATAAGATTGTCCTGCTATTAGGGATTCTGAATTTAATCACTTGGCTAATATTGTGAATTCTCCATTGTGATGTTCTACTTTTACCTTTGTATTTAGTAAGAAATCTATGAATCCTGTTTCCCAACAACCACTTCTCAAATAATGGTGATACATTTTTTAACCAATTACAATATTCTAGGTTTGCAAAATTGTAAGTATATTTTTCCTTCTACATTTATTAGCTGTTTTTGTTGTTGTTTAAAAAGGACTTCCTTTTCATTCTCTTTTTTCCTTTTGTTTGAGCATTACTAAGGCCTTAGGGATTTCAATTTAAATTAATGGATACCAATTAAGTACTGTCATGATTATTTTTGCTGTTATATCTATTGCAAATTTGACTGTGGGTGCTCCTTCAAGCTGGCTCCTTTATCTATTTGTGACATGACTACAATAGCTACTTGATTACTTCCTTGTCAGGATTCCCTCGTACTTTCCAAACCATTGGAATCAGACATTTGTCTAAGTAGTTCTCGTTCTTTTCCATGGGAAATGATAATTAGCACAATCTAGGTGCTAGGTGTGCTTATTGTTACTCAGATACCATTGCTTATGGGTCTTTTTAGTGGACAGAGGCAAGTGACATTTTGAAGAGGAAATTAAGTATTTGACATTGATATTTCCATTACAAATTTAATGTTATAGATTTTTATTTACTTATTTTATTTAAATTCTTTTTATTACCCTGAAAATCTTGGCTCTTAATTTTTTTGTGGATTTTGGTTTATGTCATTAGGTTATAATTTACTTCATCCTAATTGTGTGTTTATGTGTGTATTATTATTAAATTTACTGATTGAAATTTAGTTATAACTTCATGGCAGGTATGCTTAACATATATAATACTTAAAAAATACCCCACTAAGAAAATACAGAAGTGATGCTGTGTCCAACAGTTATTTGAAACAATTCTTTAATCTGCATGACTTTGTTATCAAACTCATTTGTTTCACTGTTAAATTTTAGCATCTGCTATTTCTTTTTATTTTTGATATGATTTTATTTTTTAAATATGCAAAACCTCTACATGGCTCAAAGTTAAAACAATGTAAGATGTATATTCAGAGAAAGCTTACCCTAATCACTGTCCTTCTCACCCATTGCCCCTCGGGAGACATTTCCTTCAGTTTCTTATTTGTCATACCTATTACCCAGTCATGAATAGGTCACTGTGGCAGAGGAATTATTGGCACAAATACGTCGGCCACAGACTGACAGTGTGATACATTAAACCAAGGCAGCCTGCTTGCAGAGGTAGAGACCTGCACGCCTTTGCAACAGCCTTGGTGAAGTAATGCTGTGGAAAACACAGGCTTTACAGCCAGTAAGTTCTGTCACTTACTGTCTGTGTGACTTTGGGCAAGTTCTTTAACTTCCCTGAACTTCATTTTCCCCAGTTATGAATTAGGGATAATAATGCCAGCTTTGCAGAGATGTAACAAAGTTTAGAACCAATGTATGCAAAATTATTATCCAATTGTTGGGCACAGAGTAATTATTCTGTGTATGTTGTCCATTATTATAAGTAGCAAAATCATAGTGATGTCAGTCATACAGAGGACAATAAAAATTTTTACTGTGGTCAATGAAGTATTTTATGATCTGATTGCATATCAGTTCCACTTAATAAAATTAAAATTTCCCACGAATTGGTGAATTTGGAGTATTGGGCCAAAAACAAAACAAAACAGAACAAAAAACAAACAAGCCTGGGTTTAGTAATTCATGATTTCAAAACGGTTAAAAGAATCTCAGAGGGTTGTCCTGACATGGCTTCATTTTCAAAATCAAGGTTTTAACATGTTAGGGGAAAAGAAAGTTCACTACTTCTAGAAGGACTATAAAAACATAGAGTAATTTCTGGCTGAAGTGAGTCTTTTTTAAATTTTTTGTTAATTTTCTCATTGTTTTCCGTCTCTGTTTGTAATAGAAGATATTTTTATGCTTCCTATGTTTTAAAGAATTTGCATCCTGTGTTTAACACAAAAAAAGTTTGAACCATGCAGAGGTGGAATTTAATTTGTATAAAATCCTCTTAATAGCATGGTCTAATTAAGATACCCATTAAATTCATGTAATGCTAATTTAATTCGGAGGCAAATGTAATTGAGCACTATTGGATTTCTTTTAACATGAAATTAACACAGTGGACATAAAATGGATGGGCTAATTGGATAATGTTATCAGAAATATTACATGAATGAAAATTATGACTGCTATCTTTTTTTTGTTTGTTTTGTTTTAAAAAAATTATTTACTTAATTCCAGTATAATTAACATAGAGTGTTTTTTTGTTGTGTTTTTTTCCCTTTGCTTAAGCTGGTTTCTTTTTTTTATTATTATTAT
>NW_027796322.1:0-284 GCF_054177405.1 Leptonychotes weddellii | reverse complement strand
TGGGTTAGCCTGGTGATGGGTATTAAGCAGGGCACGTTCTGCATGGAGCACTGGGTGTTATGCACAAACAATGAATCATGGAACACTACATCAAAAATTAATGATGTAATGTATGGTGATTAACATAACAATAAAAAATAAAAAAAAACAAACTCAAACTCAGTGGGGGTGAAGACAGTACAAATGGGTTTTGTACTCATCAGATAGTGCCCTTAAGGTGTGTGCATTTCACTGTACAAACATTTTATCTCAAAAACAATCATAAAAAGTATGAGCGTCTCATA
>NW_027796321.1:0-284 GCF_054177405.1 Leptonychotes weddellii | reverse complement strand
TTTTTTTTTTATTATGTTCCGTTAGCCACTGTATAGTAAGTACATCATTAGTTTTTGATGTAGTGTTCAATGATTCATTAGTTACGTATAACACCCAGTGCTCATCACAACACATGCCCTACTTAATACCCATCACCCTGTTACCCCCTCCCCTCTGAAACCCTCAGTTTGTTTCCCTGGGGTCCATAGTCTCTCATGGTTCGTCTCCCTCTCAGATTTCTCTCCCTTCAGATTTCCCTCCCTTCCTCTCTTGTCCTTCATGCTATTGCTTATGTTCCACATAC
>NW_027796320.1:0-284 GCF_054177405.1 Leptonychotes weddellii | reverse complement strand
TCTAGGACTTCTGGGCTGAGAACTGACTTGAATCATCTTTCTGATCCAATCCCCACCCCATACCCCAGCTGACAGGTGGTAGCCTGCCTGCGCAGAGACCAGGCCCCGTAGGGAAGGCTCCTTTCTCCCCCCGCCCCCAGGTCAGCATCATTCACCTGCTGAAGCAACCTCTGTCCGTGAAGAGCAAACGCTTTCTCCATAGGGCACCTACTGAGCATCATTCTTGCTTGGGCAGGTTTGGACTCACTGGACGCTCAGGCCGTGCGAACAAGACAACAGGCCTG
>NW_027796319.1:0-284 GCF_054177405.1 Leptonychotes weddellii | reverse complement strand
ATACTTGTCCATTAATTTTTCAGATATGTATACTGGTATTTTATTTTTTTATATTTATTTACTTAAGTAAATAAAAGCCCCAACGTGGGGCTTGAAGTCATGACCCTGAGATCAAGAGTCACATGCTCCACCCGACTAAGCCAGCCAGGTACTCCTGTATACTTGTATTTTATTTTATTATTTATTTATTTATTTATTTATTTTATTATTTTTTTTTATTCTTATGTTAATCCCCATACATTACATCATTGGTTTTAGATGTAGTGTTCCATGATTCATTGTTT
>NW_027796318.1:0-284 GCF_054177405.1 Leptonychotes weddellii | reverse complement strand
GGAGCCCTCCCTCCCTCATACTGTGCCGTTAAGTGGGATAGATCACACATCCCACCTATATGTGGAGAGACTTCTTTCTCTTAATATTTTATATGATTAGGTTACATGCCACCTCATGACTCTGATGAGCTTCAGAAAAAATATAATTTTGTAGTTTATCTGGATTTTATTCATTATTAGGATAGGAGTGATTTTTTTTTAAAGCTTCCTATATCTTGAGGAGAAGCAGAAGCCCACTTCAGAATATCAAAAGCGGAAAATTTACAGAACTAAAAGGAGAACAG
>NW_027796317.1:0-284 GCF_054177405.1 Leptonychotes weddellii | reverse complement strand
TTTGGTTAGATTTATTCCTAGGTATCTTATGGTTTTGGGTGCAATTGTAAATGGGATTGGCTCCTTAATTTCTCTTTCTTTTGTCTTGTTGAAGAAAATCTTTTTGATCTTGGGCTACATGATTTCTTTTTTTGGGGGGGGCCTACATGATTTCTTATAAAGGACACAAAAACCCAAAAACTATTAAAATAATGATAAATGGAACTTCATAAAAATTAGAAGCTTTTGCTCTTTTAAAGATAGGTAAAGATCCTACAACTGGTAAATAAGAAATCAGAATTCTA
>NW_027796316.1:0-284 GCF_054177405.1 Leptonychotes weddellii | reverse complement strand
TTTTATAAGTCTGTCCCAAATATGCATGGAACACACTTATACTAAAAAATTATTTATTGTTCATCTGAAAGCCGAATTGAGCTGACCGTCCTATATTGTGATTTGATAAATCTGATGAGCTTAAGTCTGTCAAAACGGAACATCTTCTCTCTATTTTTGTCCTTCTCCCCAGAAAGAAATTCTAAAAAGAATAATGAGCAAGAACTTTTTTTTCTTGTTTTAGACCCTAAACTGGCTTCTACTAGGTTTCCTGAGGGTGGGGCAGCACCTCTTGGCAGCCGCCT
>NW_027796315.1:0-284 GCF_054177405.1 Leptonychotes weddellii | reverse complement strand
TTTTTTTTTTATTATGTTCCGTTAGCCACTGTATAGTAAGTACATCATTAGTTTTTGATGTAGTGTTCAATGATTCATTAGTTAAGTATAACACCCAGTGCTCATCACAACACATGCCCTACTTAATACCCATCACCCTGTTACCCCCTCCCCTCTGAAACCCTCAGTTTGTTTCCCTGGGGTCCATAGTCTCTCATGGTTCGTCTCCCTCTCAGATTTCTCTCCCTTCAGATTTCCCTCCCTTCCTCTCTTGTCCTTCATGCTATTGCTTATGTTCCACATAC
>NW_027796314.1:0-284 GCF_054177405.1 Leptonychotes weddellii | reverse complement strand
GGTATCTCATTGAGGTTTTGATTTGGATTTCCCTGATGCCGAGCGATATTGAGCACTTTTTCATGTGTCTGTTGGCCATTTGGATGTCTTCTTTGGAAAAATGTCTGTTCATGTTAGAAGCCAACTTTTGAGACAGTGGTGCCCCAAATGTGATGGAACCTGGATTGTTGAGTTAGCACATGCAGGATAGCTCTCCTGCAGGACTGTCTGGTTGGTATCATAATTTGCATTACCAAGGAATCAACTTTTAGATTTTTAAGCCACGGAGATTTCAGGGTTAATCT
>NW_027796313.1:0-284 GCF_054177405.1 Leptonychotes weddellii | reverse complement strand
TGTTGAGCACTGGGTGTTATATGTAAGTGATGAATCAGTAAATTCTACTCCTGAAACCAATATTTACAATTTAAATAAAAATTTGAAAAAAAAAAAAGAATGCCTTTTGTCCTCAGATGGATAAGAAAAATCTACAAAAACCTGTAGCTAACATCATACTTAAACTCCAAACTTTCCCGCTAAGATTAAGAAAAAAAAATGGGTGTCCCCCCCACACTCCTTTCAACATCATACTCGAAGTTCTAGCTAATGCAATAAAACAAGAAAAGGAAATGACCAGTTCA
>NW_027796312.1:0-3141 GCF_054177405.1 Leptonychotes weddellii | reverse complement strand
AAAGGATGAATACCCAACTTTTACATCAACATGGATGGGACTGGAGGAGATTATATTAAATGAAATAAATCAAGCAGAGAAAGTCAATTATCATATCGTTTCACTTATTTGTGGAACCTAAGGAATACCATGGAGGACATTAGAAGGAAGGGAAAAATGAAGGGGGGAAATTGGAGGGAGAGATAAACCATGAGAGACTATGGACTCTGAGAAAGAATCTGAAGGTTTTAGAGGGGAGGGGGTGGGGGGATGGGTTAGCCTGGTGATGGGTATTGAGGAGAGCACATACTGCATGGAGCACTGGGTGTTATATGAAAACAATGAATTGTGAATCACTACATCAAAAACTAATAAGGGGCGCCTGGGTGGCTCAGTTGGTTAAGCGTCTGCCTTCGGCTCAGGTCATGGTCCCAGGGTCATGGGATCGAGCCCCGCATCAGGCTCCCTGCTCCGCGGGAAGCCTGCTTCTCCCTCTCCCACTCCCCCTGCTTGTGTTCCCTCTCTCGCTGTCTCTCTCTCTGTCAAATAAATAAATAAAATCTTTAAAAAAAAAAAAAAAAACTAATGATACATTGTATGGTGACTAACATAACATAATAAAATAAAATTTAAAAAAATAAATAAATAAAGATGTATGTGTGATAGGACCATCAGTCCTATCCCATAGTGTGTAAAGCTATATTTAATCAGGAATAAGGGGGGCATAGGTGCCTTCAGAACAAACATAGGATGTTTGAATTTCTTGTAATCAAGCACACCCTTCAGTTCAATGCAAGGAGTTCCCTTCAGGTTTTCCAAGAGTTTTAGAACTTTTCTGAGTACAAAGGAGTCCTTTTTATGATAATATTAATATATAACTACATGTGCATTCAATAGGAACATGATAAATATACATGTACTGAAAGACCAAGAGCCTCTCAAGAAACAGGGAAAGGAATGACTGACTAATGTTAACAGTCTTGATCATAATTTATTAAATTTGGACTTAGTTTTAAAAATTTTAAAGGGCAAGTAACAAATTGATGAGCGGATTTGCTCACCATATTAAATGACAAATGTGCTTCCCCCTTAGTGAGATATATAGAAATTCATATTTCTTAAGATCTGTCTGAAAAGATAGAGTCCTAATTAGAAAATTCTTTGAGAAGAATGAAAACAAAAACACAACATACTAAAATTTATGGAATACCCTAAAGCAGTGCCTAGAGGTAAACTTCCAGCTGGAAATGTAAATTTTACATAAAATATTTTAAATATATGAAAATATTTTAAACAGAGAAGAGGATTTGGAAGTCATATATCCAAGTACATGTTTACTCAAAGGCTTCATTTACTAGAAAGTGAAAGGAAGTAACCCTTGTCGTGGATGATGTATAGTAGAAGGGCACCTACTAGGATTCTAGAGACGGGGGCTCAACTGTCTACTCTGTGTTGACAGTTTTGAGCTGCGGTCAACTCTGGGACATCCGTTGTGCCCTGGAGAGCCTGTCCAGTCTCCCATAGTCAACACTCCAATCTGAAAACCAAGTAGCTCTTTTTAAGTTTAAAGTGATATTAACAGAACTTGGGGTGCCTGGGTGGCTAATGAGTTTAGCATCTGACTCTTGATTTCAGCTCAGGTCATGATCTCAGGGTTCTGAAATAGAACCCCACTTTGGGCTCTATGCTCAGTGGGGAGTCTATCTCTCCTTCTCCCTCCTTGGTCTCTCCCCCTACTCTCTCTCTCTCTCTAAAATAAATAAATAAATCTTTAAAATAATATTAGCAGAACTTGTCACCAATGATTGAAAATTCCAGTGTTTTCAAAAATTGCTACCTAATCTGATGTATCTTTTTACTTTGAAGAATTCCAATACATGCAACTTATACATTTATTGTTTTTTAAATTTTATTTTACTTCCAGTTAGTTAACATACAGTGTAATATTAGTTTCAGGTGTACCATTTAGTGATTCAACACTTCCATATGATTCTCAATGCTCATCACAACAAGTGCACTCCTTAATCCCCATCACCTATTTCACCCAATGTAAATTATATTTATAATTGAAAGCACACTAGAATCGGAATAATTAGAACATATAGAAATTCATAGTAACTTAAGGTAGATAGAGATGTTTGCTTCTTCTCCCTTTTAATTATTGACAAGGCATGTTTGCATGTTAAATCTAAAAATAAATTTTTAAGATATTGACACCAGTGAACTCTAGTGTTAATCAACTTAATGGTGTGCTTTTGAAAAGTCTAAATGAATAATAAAAAAAATGTAATGGTTTCTACCAGGCTTCATTACATCTCCAATGATGCAATAAAGGAGCTCAATATTTGAAGCTGAATAGTTGTAGGTTTGGACTTGTGATCTGCCCCTTACTAGCTACTAGATGTTAGTCAAGTTGTTGACAATTCTGAGCTACATTTCTTCTAGATTGCCTAATTTGTTGGCACATAGTTGCTCATAATATGTTCTTAAAATTGTTTGTATTTCCTTGCTGTTGGTCATGATCTCTCCTCTTTCATTCATGATTTTATTAATTTAGGCCCTTTCTCTTTTTTTTTTTTTTTTTGAAAAGTCTGCCTAGGGATTATCGATCTTACTAATTCTTTCAAAGAACAAGCTTCTTGTTTCAGTGATCTGTTCTACTGTTCTTCTGGTGTGTATTTCATTGATTTCTGCTCTAATGTTTATTATTTCTCTTCTCCTGCTTGGTTTAAGCTTTATTTGCTGTTCTGTCCCCAGCTCCTTTAGGTGTAAGTTAAGCTTGTGTATTTGAGACTTTTTCTAATTTTTTGAGAAAGGCTTGTATTGCTATGTACTTCCCTCTTAGGACTGCCTTTGCTGTATCCCAAAGGTTTTGAACAGCTGTGTTTTCATTTTCATTTGTTTCCATGATTGTTTTTAATTCTTCTTTAATTTCCTGGTTGACCCATTCATCTTTAGTAGGATACTCTTAACCTGCAAGGAACCTCTGAATTCCTTCCAAATTTCCTCTTGTGATTGAGTTCAAGTTTCAAAGCACTGTGGTCTGAAAATATGCAGGGAATAATCCCAATCTTTTGGTATCAGTTGAGACCTGATTTGTCAACCAGTATGTGATCTATTCTGGAGAATGTTCCATGTGCACTCGAGAAGAATGTGTATTCT
>NW_027796311.1:0-284 GCF_054177405.1 Leptonychotes weddellii | reverse complement strand
TTCATGTTGGAGGAATACAAAAATATGCTGGTTTTTAAATGTGTCCATAGGTTTTTAAATATTCATTCTATTAAAAATAAATAAATAAAAAGACCGTGGGCCAATCTTAGTGACTTATCTCCTAACAAACAGAATATGGTGAATGTGATGCTGTGTGTATTCCAAGGCTAGGTTACAGAGGCAATAGAGCTTCTGCCTTGCTCTGTATTTAAGGCTGCTTACTTGGAATTTCACCCTCCAACTTGTGAGGAAGCTCAGGCCACAAAGAGAGTCTAGGTGTTTCA
>NW_027796310.1:0-284 GCF_054177405.1 Leptonychotes weddellii | reverse complement strand
TGATTTTGGCTCAGGTCATGATCTCAGGGTCCTGGGATCTAGCCGCCCATCTGGCTCCATGCTCATCAGGGAGTCTGCTTGGGATTCTCTCTCTCTCTCTCTGCCCCTCCACCCCAAAATAAATAAATAAATCTTTTAAAAAAGTATAATCTTTCAACAAGTGGTAAAGTGTAATCTTTTCAACACATGGATATGGATACGACATATGTGTGTGCATATGAAAAGAAATAAATACATAAAATTGGATCCATAACTCACACCATCCAGAAATGAGCCTAAAAGAG
>NW_027796309.1:0-285 GCF_054177405.1 Leptonychotes weddellii | reverse complement strand
TTTTTTTTTAAAGATTTTATTTATTTATTTGAGACAGAGAGAATGAGATACAGAGAGCATGAGAGGGAGGAGGGTCAGAGGGAGAAGCAGACTCCCTGCCGAGCAGGGAGCCCGATGCGGGACTCGATCCCGGGACTCCAGGATCATGACCTGAGCCGAAGGCAGTCGCTTAACCAACTGAGCCACCCAGGCGCCCGAATGTTATCCACTTTTAAGATAAAAGACACTCCATGGAAACCAACCCTTTGATGACCAGGATTCTGGAATAGACGATTATAATTATGC
>NW_027796308.1:0-285 GCF_054177405.1 Leptonychotes weddellii | reverse complement strand
GGGCGCCTGGGTGGCTCAGTTGGTTAAGCGACTGCCTTCGGCTCAGGTCATGATCCTGGAGTCCTGGGATCGAGTCCCGCATCGGGCTCCCTGCTCGGCAGGGAGTCTGCTTCTCCCTCTGACCCTCCTCCCTCTCATGCTCTCTGTCTCTCATTCTCTCTGTCTCAAATAAATAAATAAAATCTTTAAAAAAAAAAAAGAAATTTCAGGAATGAAGAAAGTATTCTAAAATTGGATTATGGGAATAATTGCACAATTCTACAACAATTCAGAAATCGTGAGTTA
>NW_027796307.1:0-285 GCF_054177405.1 Leptonychotes weddellii | reverse complement strand
GCGCCGATATCCGCTGCTGGCCACGGAGATATTCCGGTATCCACTGCTGACCACGGAGGCATACTGCTATCCACTGCTGGCCACGGAGACGCGCCGGTGTCTGCTGCTGGCCACGGAGACGCACCGGTGTCCGCTGCTGGCCACGGAGATGTGCCGGTGTCCGCTGCTGGCCACGGAGACGTACCGCTATCCACTGCTGGCCACGGAGAAGCGCCGGTGTCTGCTGCTGGCCACGGAGACGCCCCGGTGTCCGCTGTTGGCCATGAAGACGTACCGCTGTCCACT
>NW_027796306.1:0-285 GCF_054177405.1 Leptonychotes weddellii | reverse complement strand
GTGTTCTCTCTCTCTCTCTGTCTCTGACAAATAAATAAAATCTTAAAAAAAAAAAAAGATCCCGACTGCCTTTGAACAGTGTGTCTTAACCGCTTTCAAACTAATGTTTCTAAACAAACCAGTGCCTTCTTTTGGAATTTGGCAGAAACTCTGGAATTGTCTTTGACTGAGATTGTAACAATTTCACCACAGCCAGTAACGTATAAGAGAAACACGGGTTGTTTAACTCTGGTCTCAGCGGATGTTTCCTTCCATGAACACCAGGTGGCGAAACAGACCCCAAGC
>NW_027796305.1:0-285 GCF_054177405.1 Leptonychotes weddellii | reverse complement strand
AGTGGACAGCGGTACGTCTTCATGGCCAACAGCGGACACCGGGGCGTCTCCGTGGCCAGCAGCAGACACCGGCGCTTCTCCGTGGCCAGCAGTGGATAGCGGTACGTCTCCGTGGCCAGCAGCGGACACCGGCACATCTCCGTGGCCAGCAGCGGACACCGGTGCGTCTCCGTGGCCAGCAGCAGACACCGGCGCGTCTTCGTGGCCAGCAGTGGATAGCAGTATGCCTCCGTGGTCAGCAGTGGATACCGGAATATCTCCGTGGCCAGCAGCGGATATCGGCGC
>NW_027796304.1:0-285 GCF_054177405.1 Leptonychotes weddellii | reverse complement strand
CTGGGTCACCGCAGACATTTCACTTAACCTTGCTGATCTTAATGCCCTCATCCGTTAAACAGAAAGCGTACTTCCTGAACTGTAGCACTGCGGGGATTACCCCGAGGGCAGGACTGGTCTTTTATTCATCCTTGGGTCCTCGACACTTGGCATGGTGCCTGGCACATATACGTACTCAGTTAATGTTGGTTCTGTAAGTAAATTATAAAATACATACACATAGAATCCTTTGGAAATGTAAGGACAGTTCGGTCATACTAGAAGCGTGTCAAAATTACCTAAGTG
>NW_027796303.1:0-285 GCF_054177405.1 Leptonychotes weddellii | reverse complement strand
CTATCTATAGCATGCACTCAGTATTGCAGAAGTAAATACAATTTCTTGAAATCAAGAGAGTTCTAGAAACCAAGACAGACAGTCACCATCCGTGTAGAAAGTGATTCCTACCAGAATGTGGACAGTGAAAAATAGGATGTCTGCATAATGTCCTCTCCGATATAATTTCCGCCTCTCCACCTCTCCTGTGCAGCTGTTACACACCGTGCTCACCCACACCGCTGAGTCTGGCCAGGCCACATGTTGCTGGTCACAGTCAATATTGTCCTCTCCCTTTCCTTCTAA
>NW_027796302.1:0-285 GCF_054177405.1 Leptonychotes weddellii | reverse complement strand
TCATGATTCAGATGTCTCTCTTTGTGGTTTGGTCTAATTTTGGGAGCAGGGATTCCCAGGTTAACTGCAAATAGCATGATTGAGAAACTACCATTTATTCCAGTCTTGTCTCACTCCTCTCGTCCACAGGCACTGTTCTGGTGGTCCTCTTCTGTTCACACGATGTTCTTGCCTGAGACTCTTCAGCACAGAATTGGTTCTTTCTTCCTTCATGGCTCTTATAAATAATTATGGAGAGTTTTCAGACTTTGTACCTCACATGCTAGAAGCCTAATATTTCCTTTT
>NW_027796301.1:0-3142 GCF_054177405.1 Leptonychotes weddellii | reverse complement strand
GCTGGAAGTCCTGTGTGTTCCCTCTCCCGCGGCCCTAGCCCTGCCAGGCACTAAACCCTGGAGCCCAGCCCAGCATCCACACCTGCGCACGTGGGCAGCAGTGTGCTAGCAAACTTCTGGCATTCGGGGAACACCCGAGACCAGGACGCTGACAACACGGATCTTGTTATTCAGCTTATGTTATGTTGCTGTCCTGCCGGGGCAGGCGGTCCCCATGGGCCCCGAGCATCCATGTACGCCCTTGCTGTGTGCTCTGGACAGCAAGGCCTGACCAGCCCCTGATGCTGAGCCCTTTCTGTAGCCGGTCACACAGGAGACTCCGTGGGTGGAGGCAACCACAGTATGACCACCCTGCAGCTGCCTGTCCCCAGGTGGGGGGAGGAGTTTGCTTGCTACCCATTACTGCTGGCTGCACGGCTTGCTGCCCACTGCACGGCTTGCTGCCCACTGCAGGGCTTGCTGCCCACTGCAGGGCTTGCTGCCCACTGCACGGCTTGCTGCCCACTGCACGGCTTGCTGCCCACTGCACGGCTTGCTGCCCACTGCACGGCATGCTGCCCACTGCACGGCTTGCTGCCCACTGCAGGGCTTGCTGCCCACTGCACGGCTTGCTGCCCACTGCACGGCATGCTGCCCACTGCACGGCTTGCTGCCCACTGCACGGCTTGCTGCCCACTGCACGGCATGCTGCTTGCTGCCCCCCTTGCTGCTCCAGGCAGGGGTGGACACGTGGTACCAGGTGTGCTGTATGTCACACCGTTTGCTACTTGGAACGGTATTTCTGGCTGTGCACTGGTCATCTGGGCCCATTATCATGGTGTCCCCATCCCGGCTGGGCTCCTGGGGGCAGAGAACATTCTGCCAGTGTGCTGATGTTCATGCTGCTTGCTGGGCAGCAGTGAGTCCTTTGTCTGACCCGGGATGGACAGAGCCCTGGCTGGAGCAAGGTCCTGGGGGGAGCGGCAGGATCCTGGGTTACACTGGCGGCTGGAGCCTGTGGGCCGCGGTGAGTGTGCTTGTCTGTTAGCCTCCGAGTCGGACAGGACCCGTCACCCAGCACAGATCTTCCAAACCGCCAAAGACACTTCTCAGCTCTCCTGTCCCTCAGCGTCCACAGTCATCCTCCAACCACCTTTCCCTTGAACGGACCCAACCCCCGCTTCCCTCCCAGCTCTCTGCTTAGTCCTCCTTCAGCTGCTTCTCTTTATCTGCTAGGTGTGGATTTCCTCATGGCCTTGCTTCTCCCCTCCAGCTCCTGCTTCTCCCCCCGCTTCTTGCTTTCTTCCCCTCCCCCCATCCAGCCCCGTCCCTGCTCCTCTGTCTTCATCATCTGCATGCCGGAGACCCCACAACCCCTGCCTCAGCCCGCGGCGTGTGCATGGCCCACTCTGTGCCTGGCACTCCAGGCGCCTCTCGGACACCTGCGTCCCCGCACGCACTCCAACCACCTTCCCTCATTGTGGGAGCTGGTGCCAGGGGCCCCTGGTGAGTGGCCGGCCCACTTGTCCCGCTGGGGACTTGTCCCGCTGGGGACTGGCTCCACACCCATCCATCAGAGGGCCCTGTCATTCCTGCTCCGAAATGCGCATCTCCGAGCCCGGCTGATGGCCCCCTCCGGCCGTCACAGCCACCATCACCTGTAGGGTGCCCAGGGACTTGGCGGGTCCCCCCATTCTTCCTCCTCTGACAGCCCGTCTTCGCAGCGACAGGGGCCTCTAACAAACACAAACCAGCCCCTCGCGCTCCCCTCTTCAAAGCCTCAAAGGCTCCCCACTGTACTTAGAATAAAAGCTAAAAGCGTCCACAGAGGCTGGACCGATCGCTGTGAAGTGGGTTTTCTCTTGGGGACTGTGTGAATGAGGGCACAGGGGCGGGGGGTGACGGGGGGTGACGGCCCTCCATGATGTTACATCTTCCAGAACAGATCTGTGGTGGGACTTTCCATTCTTCCCTATAGTTTATTAATAAATAAAGTGAGTTAATTCAGTGTTCGAGCTTATGGCCTGTGGCTCTGTATCTTTCTGTTAAATGTGTATCTGGTTATTCCATACTTGGCCCCTTGGATCCCCGACAATGTCAGGTGCAGCTATGAAGTTCGGGGTTTGTGTATTTACCTTGTCCCAGCTGCCACCGCACGTGTAAACCACGTCTCCTTCCAGGAAGAGGGCAGAGGCACACACGGCATCCAGCCCCCAGGCCGGGCTGCTTCTCTTTCTCAGCCAGACTTGCCAAGACCTTGTCAAGGACCAAACACCAGCTCTCCGTTCTGTCAAGTTTTCTGGATTTTCTTTCTTTCCTATTTCTTTAATTTATGCCTTTATCTTTATCAGTTCACTTCCTTTTGCTTTCTTTTCCTTTTTTTTTTTTACATTTACTCAGTTAGAAACTTTGTCTCTAATTCATCTATGAACTGCTTTAACTGAAGGAGAGGATCCCAGTGTGGGCGTTGTCCTGCATCCCAACAAGATTCCCTTACTTTGCTAACTGCTTTCTTTGTAGAAGGACTGTCCAATTGTTGTTACGAGGTGAACGACATAGTGGCAAATAAATTAAGAGTGAAAACTTCTCCGAGCTTCCTCAAATCCCCATCACGCACTGCCGACATTAGCCCGTTTTCGGAATAAACCCCATCCCAGCGTTGCGTGTTAAGGTGGCCACGTGGGCCAATACCTTGTGTGTCCCCAAAACAGGAATACTTTCAGCTCACATATGTCGATGTGGCTCATTCTGTCCCACGCTTGCACAATGTTCCATCATGTAGGTGTATCACCGTGCATGAAACAATTACCCTGTTGGTGGAAAATCACATTATTTCCAGATCATCTGTTTTGTATTGTTTTGCTGTTTCCATGACACATAATGCAGCAGAGTAGACATCCTTGTTTGTGAATATCTTCATGCTGACACGCTTCGGTGAAGACTGAGATCCAAAATGGGCTTGAAGAGCCAGAGAATATCTGCAATTCAAATTAAAAAGATGAAAACAAAAGGACTAGTAGAAACAGGGACAAATAATGTAAACGGGAAATTCACGTGTAAGAAGAAATATTGATGGCCAAGGCACATAGGAGAGAATCCGGGGGGTCGCACAAATGCAAAGGAAAACAACAAATGAGCTCATCCATCCCCAGTTGACGGGGGC
>NW_027796300.1:0-285 GCF_054177405.1 Leptonychotes weddellii | reverse complement strand
ATGATCTAGGGTACATCAGAAATAGTACTTTGCTACTTCTGTAAGTACAGTGTTGCTTATTTTTCAAAACAATTTTTTACCAATTATATTGCTCCCTTCTCCCTTAGAGGTGGACAGAATAGGCATGTTTAATCTCCTTTTACAGGTGAGGAAAACTGTGATCAGAGGTGTTAAGGGCTGTAGCCTAGCACTCAAGTGTCTCATTTTGCACTCTCTGCAAGCCTGTTGCTCCTCCTTTCTCGTGACCTCCTCTGACCCTCACCACCACCACTAAAAATACTTCCA
>NW_027796299.1:0-285 GCF_054177405.1 Leptonychotes weddellii | reverse complement strand
GAGTTTATCCAGGTCCTTCATGGATGTACAATAGAAGTCAGTGACTTCTTACCTACTGTAAGTTTACATTTACTTATCTTGTCTATTTTATGTTGGCTTATAAATTCTTAAGTTCTGTTAGCTATAGAAAATTTATTTGCCATGTGTTTGTAGGCAAAATAAAATCTCTTAAGATTTGCGTATTAGATTTTTCCTACAGTTTCAGTGTTATATAATGTATATATGATCACAACATCTTTTTCAAGAATACAGTTTGTTGATAGTTGACATAGGTAAACACAGTGA
>NW_027796298.1:0-285 GCF_054177405.1 Leptonychotes weddellii | reverse complement strand
ATTCATTGTTTGTGCATAACACCCAGTGCTCCATGCAGAATGTGCCCTCCTCAATACCCACCACCAGGCTAACCCATCCTCCCACACCCCTCCCCTCTAGAACCCTCAGTTTGTTTTTCAGAGTCCATCGTCTCTCATGGTTCGTCTACCCCTCCGATTTCCCCCGCTTCATTCTTCCCCTCCCGCTACCTTCTTCTTCTTTTTTTTCTTAACATATATTGCATTATTTGTTTCAGAGGTACAGATCTGAGATTCAACAGTCTTGCACAATTCACAGCGCTTACC
>NW_027796297.1:0-285 GCF_054177405.1 Leptonychotes weddellii | reverse complement strand
GTAGGCGGCGGTGGCAGGCAGTGACATGGCGGTAGGCAATGGCAGTATGTGGCAGCAGGCAGCGGGCTGCCGGCGGCAGTGGCAGACAGTGGTAAGCGGCGGGAGGCAGGTGGCGGCAGGCCTTGGGGCAGGCCGCTGCGGCAGCGGGGGTAGGCGGTGGCGGCAGGTGGTGGCAGCAAGCTGTGGCGGAGGCCGTGGCAGGTGGCGGGGTAGGTGGCAGCGGGCGGCAGGCAGGCGGCGTGGGCAGGCAGGCGGGGGCAGACGGCCGGGGCAGCGGGGGTAGCA
>NW_027796296.1:0-285 GCF_054177405.1 Leptonychotes weddellii | reverse complement strand
AAAGAGAGAGAGAGAAAGAGCACAAGCGGGGGCAGGGGGAGGGAAGGGCCAGAGAGAGAGAGAATCTCAAGCCAACACCACCCTGCGCAAGGAGCCCAACAGGAGGCTTGACCCTTGATCCTGAGATCATGACCTGAGCCAAAAGCTTAACCGACTGAGCCACCCAGGCACCCCTAGGGGTCTCAGATGTTTTAAGGGCGCCAGGAAGATATAGAAGTAACTGTCCCAATGGATGAAGTTTTGTAGACTCACAGATCCCAAGAAAGGAGTTCCTTAGAGCCATGG
>NW_027796295.1:0-285 GCF_054177405.1 Leptonychotes weddellii | reverse complement strand
GTAGGCGGCGGTGGCAGGCAGTGACATGGCGGTAGGCAATGGCAGTATGTGGCAGCAGGCAGCGGGCTGCCGGCGGCAGTGGCAGACAGTGGTAAGCGGCGGGAGGCAGGTGGCGGCAGGCCTTGGGGCAGGCCGCTGCGGCAGCGGGGGTAGGCGGTGGCGGCAGGTGGTGGCAGCAAGCTGTGGCGGAGGCCGTGGCCGGTGGCGGGGTAGGTGGCAGCGGGCGGCAGGCAGGCGGCGTGGGCAGGCAGGCGGGGGCAGACGGCCGGGGCAGCGGGGGTAGCA
>NW_027796294.1:0-285 GCF_054177405.1 Leptonychotes weddellii | reverse complement strand
CTATCTATAGCATGCACTCAGTATTGCAGAAGTAAATACAATTTCTTGAAATCAAGAGAGTTCTAGAAACCAAGACAGACAGTCATCATCCGTGTAGAAAGTGATTCCTACCAGAATGTGGACAGTGAAAAATAGGATGTCTGCATAATGTCCTCTCCGATATAATTTCCGCCTCTCCACCTCTCCTGTGCAGCTGTTACACACCGTGCTCACCCACACCGCTGAGTCTGGCCAGGCCACATGTTGCTGGTCACAGTCAATATTGTCCTCTCCCTTTCCTTCTAA
>NW_027796293.1:0-285 GCF_054177405.1 Leptonychotes weddellii | reverse complement strand
ATACAATATGTAGTCTTTTGTGTTTGGCTTTTTTTACTTACCATATTGTTTCTATGATTCATCTATTTTGTAGCATACATCAAAACTTCATCCTGTTTATGGCTGAGTAATATTCCACTGTAGGATTATACCGTATTTTGTTTATACATTCATCACTTGTTGGGCACTCAGGTTGTTACCTTTCTGTTATTCAGGATAATGTGGTTATAGATATTCACCTACAAGATTCTGTGGGAACAGGTTTCCATTTCTCTTGGGTACATGCCTGCAAGCACAATTCTTGGT
>NW_027796292.1:0-285 GCF_054177405.1 Leptonychotes weddellii | reverse complement strand
AGTACTGTGAACTGTGTAAGACTGTTGAATCACAGACCTGTACCTCTGAAACAAATAATACATTATATGTTAAAAAAAAAAAAAAGAAGAAGAAGAAGAAGAAGGTAGCAGGAGGGTAAGAATGAAGGGGAGGAATCGGAGGGGGAAATGAACCATGAGAGACTCTTAAAGATAGAAAACAAATTCAGGGTTGATGAAGGGAGGTGGGAGGGGATGGGCTAGATAGGTGATGGGTATTAAGGAGGGCACTTGTTATTTTGAGTACTGGGTGTTGTAAGTGATGAA
>NW_027796291.1:0-285 GCF_054177405.1 Leptonychotes weddellii | reverse complement strand
TAAACATTTAAATATCTAAATATTTAATATTCAAATCTGTTAATATACAAATAACCCTGGATACTGATGTAATTCAGCCTGAACCTATTCACATATTCTTAGTTGATCATCATTAAAATCTACATCTCCAACCTTTATCACCTTCACCTTCAAGATCTTCATAGTGTCTCAAATTTAACATTTCTTTTTTTTTTTTTTTTAAAGATTTTATTTATTTATCTGACAGATAGACAGCGAGAGAGGAAACACAAGCAGGAGGAGTGGGAGAGGGAGAAGCAGGCTTCC
>NW_027796290.1:0-3142 GCF_054177405.1 Leptonychotes weddellii | reverse complement strand
TTTTTTTTTTTTTAAAGATTTATTTATTTGACACAGAGAGAGAGACAGCTAGAGAGGAAACACAAGCAGGGGGAGTGGAAGAGGGAGAAGCAGGCTCCTGGCTGAGCAGGGAGCCCGATGCGGGGCTCGATCCCAGGACCCTGGGATCATGACCTGAGCCGAAGGCAGACGCTTAACGACTGAGCCACCCAGGCGCCCCGAAATTTGAATTTTTAAAACAAAAGTACACATGAGACATAAGTCCCAGAATTTGAATGCCATTTTTTTTTTTTAGTAATTTAGATTAGTGAATTCCTAAGGTTAATTTTATACTGTTCAGGGAATGACTCTTTTGATCCAAAGACCTTAGTAAAAATGGTTATTTCTGTGGTGAATAAGCAGCACATGACACCAATTCACTGAGTAAATCAATTCAGGGTTGCACAACACAAATTAAGTCAATAAACAATTTTTTTACAAAATCAGAAATAAAAGTCATCTTACTGTTTAAAAATGATAAGACAGAGATTATAAACTTTGATTCCATAATCATGTCAAGTAAGTTAAATACTATGGCTAAGGAAGGAAGGAGAAGGAAGAGCAAAAAGATAGCAAGAGACAACAGGAAGGCCAAACTTAGGAGCAGAGGAGTCCTGGGACATAGTCACAGATAGCTGGACACATCCAGACAGAGACAAAGGAAAAGAATAAGCAAACAGTAAATTAAATGAAGACAGATCAGAAGAACAGCACACTAGAGAACTAGGAAAAACAAAAAAAGTTGAGTTAGTTAAGAAGAGGAAGGACAGTAGTATGTCAGTGGTGAATTTGGTAATTCTCACGTCATATCCTATTGAAAACTTTGGCCATGGACATCAGAATCAATCCTCACATCATTGCTAACCTTGAACTCTTACATAGCTGATATATATGATAACATCTTATTTTGCTCTTCAGTAATTTGAAATTGGCTTTCATGTACTGGTAAAATGAAAGGATGTGGTTATTGGAATTTTATTTTTGAAAATTAGAGTATTTTGTTGTGAAATATTTCAAATATTAGTCTCTCTATTGATTGGCCTCTTTATTTACTTAGGCTCGAGAGTCCCTTTGATATGTAGAGTATCTAGTTATTGATTTTAATTAGTCTTTTCAGGATTTTGTTATTTCATAATTTTTGAGTTAAAATTTGAATGCAACAATTATTTAAGTATTCTTAAGTCCCCTAACCTCTAAATTCACAGTCAAATTTTTAGCCAGGTTGTTTTTTGGTTATAATGGATTATAAGACTATAAAACTACAGCGAGAAACAAATAGGATCTAGACTTTCTCCATCAAGTGTGCATTTTATTAGGAATTAATTTATTTTAATGCTGAGGATTTAAAGTATTTTACATTTGACAACTAAAAACACAGACAACAATACTGTAAGCATCTCTGTAGGACATTAGTAAAAGCTATGAGGAATAGTCAAAACATTTGGATAGCCTCATTTTTTTCCTTGTTGGGTCCTCAGTATGACAGTATCTGTAGTCATGTGGTCTGGTCCGAAGGTGCAACAGGTGATGCTGTGATCAACTATTTCTTCTTTTTTAAAGAACAAGAATATTGAAACTCCCAGCATGAGGAACAGGAAATCTTCCTTACTCTTCTTCATTTGAGCCAATTTCATTATTTAGGGCTTGTGATTTACAAACTCGCTTTCCATCTCTGATGTATTAGGTCAGTGTCTTTAGTTGCAAGCAGTAGAGAACCTACTCACATGGGCTTTTGCGGTAAAAGGAAGATAGGCTCACATCACTGAGGAGCCCAGAGGCAGGCCCGCCCTCAATCTTGCTTGTGTCAGAGCCCTGGCTTCAGTTCTCTTCGTAGTGGTTGTGGTTTTGCCCTCCTCTTGTATCAGCTTCATCCTTTTGCTACTTCAAAAAATGCCTGCTGTCAGCTACTACGTGTTTCCCCTTTCAAGTCTAGGAAGCAGAGAGAGCTGGTTTCTTTCAACACCAAACTAAGGTGTCTGAGCGTCCCCCCAGAAATGTGCATTTGGGCCATGCATGTGTCGGTGTTATGCTTTTTAGCTCAAACAGATCAGGAGTTGTGTCTCTGGAGCAGAGGGTGATTAAATTCTCACCCTCACTGCTTGTTGCCTCACAGTGGGGGGTGGTTGGACTGGCTATGAGGGAGACGGCCACGTGTCCACCACGAAACTGCAGCACGTCATAAACGTCTGGCTCCCTTTCCTGTTAAATGGCCCCCGCTCTCCACCCAGCTCCTAAAATCTGAAACCTGTAAGAATCAAATCCACCCTTCCTTCTCCCTCAGCGTCACATCCATGCCGTTACCAGGGTCTGTCATTTCTACACCTTGAATCTCGATTCTGTGTGCGTCTCTCCAGCCCCACCACTACCACCCAGCCCGCCGCCATCCTCTTCTGCCTGAACTGGTGGCGTGGTCTCTAAGCGCTCTTTTTGCTTGTGCTTTCTTCCCCATCCATTCTTAGAAGTAATAAACATCGCGAGCCCCACTATCTAACCTGGGAACTTGAACATTAGCAGTAACTTACGTTTGTCTCTCTTGTCCCATCCCACCGACCTGCACGTAAGTAAGGTGAACCTGATTCTGATTTTGTGTTATCATGTTCTTGCTTCTTAAAGAACAGTTTTTTCCACATAGAGAGGCATAAGCACAGTGTTGTTTAATTGTAATTATTTTTACTAATTGTAAAAAGAAAGTCATGCTGTCTGTACTATTATCTGATTTACTTCCTTCATGCATAATAGCTTATTAAGATTCGTTCATGTTGCATGTAGCTGTAGTTCAGTTATTTTCACTGTTGCATAATGTTCTGTTGTGTTACTGTACATTTTATTTTCCCTGGGTTCTGGTTCTGAGAAACAACACTGCCTGGAGTGTTCTTACATGTGTGTCCTGGTACATGCATACAAGTGTTCTAAACTGCTCTCTTGGTCCTAACCTGAGGAATGGAGTTGCTGATTGGGTGGGGGAGGTACATGAAATTCAGCCTTAGAAGATAGTATCAAATTATTTGAATAAATTGTACCAATGCATGAGAGATCCTCTCAATCCACATTGTTTCTGAAAGCCTTACAGTTGTCAGACTTCACTTTTTGCTAAATGACATCTCATTGTTGTTTGATTTGCATT
>NW_027796289.1:0-285 GCF_054177405.1 Leptonychotes weddellii | reverse complement strand
TTTATAAAACCATTTAACTTTGTTCCCATTGATTCAAGCAATAAGAGACCTGATGTTCCTTGAACAACTTATATTTGAAAATGCTTTCTGCTTCCTGAAAATATTCAAGTTTTATAACATTAGGACTTTTTTTTTCAATAAAGTGGAGTTCAAGAATATAGGCAAATCTCTCACCAGGGACTTTTTTTTTTTTTTTTTTAAAGATTTTATTTATTTGACAGAGAAAGACACAGCGAGAGAGGGAACACAAACGGGGAGTGGGAGAGGGAGAAGCAGACTCCCTGC
>NW_027796288.1:0-285 GCF_054177405.1 Leptonychotes weddellii | reverse complement strand
TGTCTGGATCAAAACAAAGAGGCCCGTCATCCTTTCAGACAGACGGCATCACGTTCTGCCTCTTCCAGGTCCGGAGTCTCTGGCCCGTGCGACCTTGTTGCCCTGGGCTGTCCGAGGTCCTTGACTGCCCAGGGTGGGTGTGCTCCTCAGGTGGAGCCTTCAGTGAGGACAGGAGGAGCCCGTGGTGCAGGCCGGCTGTGTGTCCTCTGTGGCTAGGAAAGGTGCGAAGGCCTCTGGGATCTTGCTGCCCTGTTCTGTTCTTCCCCAGTGTACCTGGAGCAGCTG
>NW_027796287.1:0-285 GCF_054177405.1 Leptonychotes weddellii | reverse complement strand
GCTGGGCAACAACTTCCCTTCTAGTGGAGGGAATTCCGGGGTGGGGGTGGGGGGGGAAGGGTGGCGGGCAGCACTGTCGGTAGGGGACCTGTCAGGAACCTGCGGGGTCTGACAACTTGTTGCTTGCCTGGCTCCACACAGAGTTCCAGTCAGGTCTTCCTGAAATCCCAGAGACCTGGGAGAGGCCCTGGGCCCCTCCTGCACCCCAGAACCTGCCGAGAACCCCCCCACCCCCTAAACCAGGTGGCCCGATAGACGATGGGGTGCTGCCACCTGGTGGCCACC
>NW_027796286.1:0-285 GCF_054177405.1 Leptonychotes weddellii | reverse complement strand
GACATGTATCATATGACCTCACTGATATGAGGAATTCTTAATCTCAGGAAACAAACTGAGGGTTGCTAGAGTGGGGGGTGGTGGGAGGGATGGGGTGGCTGGGTGATAGACACTGGGGAGGGTATGTGCTATGGTGAGCGCTGTGAATTGTGTAAGTCTGTTGAATCACAGACCCGTACCTCTGAAACAAATCATACATTATATGTTATTAAAAGAAGAAGATAGTAGGGAGGGAAAAATGAAGGGGGGGAATCGGAGGGGGAGACGAACCATGCAAGACTATGG
>NW_027796285.1:0-285 GCF_054177405.1 Leptonychotes weddellii | reverse complement strand
TCTGCCTCTGCCTCTCTCTCTCTCTATCTCTCATGAATAAATAAATAAATAAATCTTTAAAAAAAAAAAAAAAAAAAGAAAGAAACTGACAACCACCAGCAAGGGAAATGTTAAATAAATCATGATACAGCCATGAAATTACTTGTAACTGTCATGTTTTGGAAAAATTTAACAACAGGAAAACATGCTCACCGTACAGTATCAAGTGATTAAAAAGGAGAATATAAAATTTATTTATGGTATGAACTCAAATATGTTAAAATCACACACACACACACACACACA
>NW_027796284.1:0-285 GCF_054177405.1 Leptonychotes weddellii | reverse complement strand
TTTGCTGATTTTTATTTTTTGCTTTTCTTCACTCTATCCTTTCATTCTTTTCTCAGGAAGGAAATTATGAAATTGTACTCTTATGAATAAAAGGATTTTTAAGAGATATGGAAGGCCAGAAAGTGTAGCTTTTCTAAAATTGCTGGGAAAGCCTATTACAGCCCCAAGACATCTAAATATATATGTGTTTTTTTTTTTTTAAAGATTTTATTTATTTATTTGAGACAGAGAGAATGAGAGAGACAGAGAGCACATGAGAGGGGGGAGGGTCAGAGGGAGAAGCAG
>NW_027796283.1:0-285 GCF_054177405.1 Leptonychotes weddellii | reverse complement strand
CTGCATTACATCCATTAACTTAAACGTATCTTTAAGATCATGCTTTGAACAAAAAAAGAAAGCTCAGAAGGCAATATGTTGAGTGGGAATAAACACTGAAATATAGCAATCATGTCTTCAACTTCTACAATTGTCTTTATGTGCCGACTAACATTTATGCAGCCTCTTACAGATCTTTTACCATGTATTGTAAGTTTTAGCAGTTCTGATAACATCACTAGTAGTATATAACCATGCAGAAAGCACATCACACTGACAGCACATCGGCAAAGATTCTGCACAGGT
>NW_027796282.1:0-285 GCF_054177405.1 Leptonychotes weddellii | reverse complement strand
TGTTTCTTAAATTTCACATATAAATGAGAGGATATGGTATTTGTCTTTCTCTGACTGACTTATTTCATTTAGCATAATACCCTCTAGGTCCATCCATGTTGTTGCAAAAGGCAAGATTTCATTCTTTTTTATGGCTCAGTAATATTCCATGGTACATATACACCACATCTTCTTTATTAATCTATGGATGGACAATTGGGTTGCTTCTGTATCTCGGCTATTGTAAATAATGAAGCAATTGAAATAGGGATACATATACCTTTTCATTTTCTTTGGGTAAACACC
>NW_027796281.1:0-285 GCF_054177405.1 Leptonychotes weddellii | reverse complement strand
TGTCTGGATCAAAACAAAGAGGCCCGTCATCCTTTCAGACAGACGGCATCACGTTCTGCCTCTTCCAGGTCCGGAGTCTCTGGCCTGTGCGACCTTGTTGCCCTGGGCTGTCCGAGGTCCTTGACTGCCCAGGGTGGGTGTGCTCCTCAGGTGGAGCCTTCAGTGAGGACAGGAGGAGCCCGTGGTGCAGGCCGGCTGTGTGTCCTCTGTGGCTAGGAAAGGTGCGAAGGCCTCTGGGATCTTGCTGCCCTGTTCTGTTCTTCCCCAGTGTACCTGGAGCAGCTG
>NW_027796280.1:0-3142 GCF_054177405.1 Leptonychotes weddellii | reverse complement strand
AAAAAAAAAAAAAAACTATTTTGAAAAATATGAAGTTGGAATACCAACACTATCTGATTTCAAAGTTACCATAAAGCCATAGTAATCAGGTAACTGGCACAAGGTTGGGCATATGGATCAATGAAACAGAATTGAGAGTCCAGAAACAGATCTTTCTATTTACGGTCAATTGACTTTTACCAAAGGTGCCTAGATAATCAATGGGGAAGAATAGTATTTTCAACAAATGGTTCTGGGTGGGACAACTGAATGCCCCTACCCCACCAAAAAAGGAGGAGGGGGAGGGGGAGGCGGCAGCGAGGAAGAAGAAGAAGTCGAAGAAGAGGAAGAAGAGGAAGAAGCAGCAGCAGCTTACATCCTTACCACACACCATACACAAAAATTAACTCAAAACAGACTATGGACCTAAATATAAGAGTTAAAACTAAAAAACCATTAGAAGAAAAAATAGAAAATCATCATGATCTTGGGTTAGGCTAAACACTCTCAAGTAGGACTCCAAAATCATGATCCATTAAAGAAAAAAATTGGTAAACTGGATGTTATCAAAATTAACCAACTGAGCCACCCAGGCGCCCTGGACGTTATCAAAATTAAATTTTTTCTTCAAAAGATACATTAGGAAAATAAAAAGATGAGCTACAAATTGGGAGAAAATATGCAGATCACACAGTTGATACATAAAGAACCCTTAAAATTCAATAAGACAGGGGCGCCTGGGTGGCTCAGTCGGTTAAGCGTCTGCCTTCGGCTCGGGTCATGATCCCAGGGTCCTGGGATCGAGCCCCGCATCGGGCTTCCTGCTCCGCGGGAAGCCTGCTTCTCCCTCTCCCACTCTCCCTGCTTGTGTTCCCTCTCTCGCTGTGTCTCTCTGTCAAATAAATAAATTAATTAATTAAAAAAAAAAAATTCAATAAGACAAATAAGCCAGCTAAGAAATGGACAAAAGATTTAAACAAACACTTCTCTAACAAGATACATGAATGGCAAAAAAATAAAATAAAAAAGATATACAAATGAAATTGCTATAATAAAAAAGACAATATCAAGTGTGCATATATGTTGCAAAAACTAGAATCCTCATACATTGTTGGCAGGAATGTAAAATGGTACAGCCATTCTGGAAAACAGTTTGGTGGTATCTTAAAAAGCTAAAAAAATTTACCATATGATCCACCAATTCCACTCCTAGATATACATCCACACAAAGACCTGAAGGCAAGTGTTCATAGCAGCAATATCCTTAATGGCCAAAAACTGGAACCAATCCAAATGTCCATTAAATTGGTAAACAGAGAAACAAAATGTGATATATCCATGGAAAAATGGAGTACTGGAATCTTACTCAACCATAAAAACTACTAATACAAGCTACAATGTGGATGAACCTCAAACATACTATGCTAACTGAAGGAAGCCAGATATAAAAGACTGTATGTTGTATGATTTCTTTATTTGAAATGTCCAGAAATCTATGGAGCCAGAAAACAGATCAGTAGCTGCCTAGGGTTGAGGGTGGGAGTGGAGAATGACTGCAAACAGGAATAAAGGAACTTTTTGGGGCAGTAGAAATGTTCTAAAACCAGAGCATGGTGGTGGTTCCAAACTCAATAAATTTACTAAAAATCACTACTCTACACTTAGAATAAGTGAATTTTGTGTCATATAAATTATACCTGAATAAAATGATTAAGAAAGAAAAAAAGACTAAAGTTCAACTGTAGGATGGGGGTACCTTTAAGTTTCAAAAAGCCTGGGATCACAGAGGAAATTTCCTCTAGTTCAAAAACTTGTCAAGCTGTCCTTAGACTGGTTAAAAAGAACTTCCTTTACATGATGTGCAAAATATTTAGAATCACAAAGAATAAAACAAAACAAGAAAACCCTACCAACCTCCTTTAGGAATCAACCTGCTGTCCTGACAGGTTCTGTTGTCAGGGTGAAGAATGTGCTACCACAAGGGGGCTCCATCTTACCACCTCCCCACCTGGGCCAAGAGTTAACTGCTAGGCTGGCACTATTATAAGCCTATATGCAATCTACCTCTAAAAATTAAGGAAAAAAGGTAGTGTTTGTAAAAAGAAGCACACATGAATATTCAAAGGGCTATGTTTCATAATAAAGTAAAAAACATACTTGGGCCAGTAATGCAAGTGGTCAGTCAACTTTTTCTATATAGGGACATATAAAATCTTTGTCACATATTTATCTGTTTTTACAACTCTTTAAAAATATAAATAAACCATTCTTAGGTTGGGGCTGTACAAAACCCAACAGTTTACTGATCCCCTCACTTAGAGTATTAATGTTCCATTAAGATGATGAGCAACTGATGAGAATTCTTACCCCCCCTCCCCCACTGCTTCCTGCTCTTTTAGTCAAGGGTAAAAATGTATCTCTGGTTTTAAAATATTCACCACAAAAGCACCAGTAGAGACTGTCTGAAGAGAGACTGGGGTGAGTGAATCTGCTACAAGCTTCTCCAGAAGGATGGGCAGTGGTATGGGCTGAGCACCTCAGGAGCTCTCAGCCAGATAAAAGGACAAACTGTGAAGGTAGACCTTTTTAAAAAAGATGTCCATCTCATCACAAGCCTCTTTCCAATCACAAGACTTCACCAGTCAAAATGGGGTATCTGTGAGATTCAAGACCAGGCCCCCCTTGACTTCACTTTCATGCTTTCACACTGGGATCTATGGAACAGCTAAGTCATATGAAATAATAAAAGTATAATTATCTCTGTAATTCAGCCACTGTACAAATACCTTTAAAAAAAAAAAAAGGCAGTTTTCCTCATTTTGGTCTAGGGTCTTTGAAACACAGTGCTACACTTGCCTACAATTTGTACTACAAGGGTCTAAGATCATCCTAATGGCCACAAGATTGCAGTAAAAATAGAATACTTAAAATTTTATCACTTTGGTTCCACAGCTCACACTTTCTCATGCAAAAGAAAACGGGGACTGGGGCGCCTGGGTGGCTCAGTCGTTAAGCGTCTGGCTTCGGCTCAGGTCATGATCCCAGGGTCCTGGGATCGAGCCCCGCATCGGGCTCCCTGCTCAGCGGGGAGCCTGCTTCTCCCTCTCCCACTCTGCCTGCTTGTGTTCCCTCTCTCACTGTCTCTCTCTGTCAAATAAATACA
>NW_027796279.1:0-285 GCF_054177405.1 Leptonychotes weddellii | reverse complement strand
CTGCTTCTCCCTCTGACCCTCCCCCCTCTCATGTGCTCTCTGTCTCTCTCATTCTCTCTGTCTCAAATAAATAAATAAAATCTTTAAAAAAAAAAAATACTGGGAAAAATCACAAGTATAGTGATGTTGATGGTGATGACAGCTACTTTATTGGATTTTTACTACATGCCAGGTATGGCATGTTATTAGCTCTTTTCAATGTTCTTTTTTTTTAATTCCCTTTTAGAAAAGGCCTGGGAAATTTATAAATAGATAAAGACACAACATGGAAGACATGTGAGTTAA
>NW_027796278.1:0-285 GCF_054177405.1 Leptonychotes weddellii | reverse complement strand
TGCAAAGGCAGGTGGGAGGAAGCGGGGTGTGAGAGGGAAGGAGGAAGGGCGGGGCTGCTGGAGCAGAGAGAACAAAAGGTGAGTGACAGGAAATGAGGCTGGAGACATTGGTGGCCAGGCTGGGGGGCGCCCTGAAGGCCACATTAGGGAATCTGATCTCCACCCTGAGAACAATGGGAAGCAACTGGAAAGATCTAATCAGCTGGGCTATCAGGTTTGCATTTGCACAGATAAATTTTGCCTGCAGAGTAGAAAAGATTGAAGGCCGGATAGAATGGATATGGG
>NW_027796277.1:0-285 GCF_054177405.1 Leptonychotes weddellii | reverse complement strand
TCTGCTTCTCCCTCTGACCCTCTTCCCTCTCGTGCTCTCTGTCTCTCATTCTCTCTCTCTCAAATAAATAAATAAAATCTTTAAAAAAAAAAAAAAAAACTGGAAAAAAAATGCCTCTTTTTTAGATCATTAAATTTTGTCACCAGCATTTCCTTTATTTGACACTGAGGTTTAAGCAGAGGAGGAACAGTGTAATTTCCACTGAGGGAATTCATTTCATATGTAAGCAGGTAAGCTTTGTTTCATTGAATTCTCACAAAGAGGCTTCTGAGACTGTTTGAATCC
>NW_027796276.1:0-285 GCF_054177405.1 Leptonychotes weddellii | reverse complement strand
GGTGCATCTTGCTTGGGTTCTGGTCAATAATTTGGACTCTATACATTCCCTCAAACACCCATCAACAGAATGACTAGGAGGAGGAACCCCCAAAATAGAAAAGACTCAGAGATTATGACTTATGCTGCAGATTTACAAATGGATGCAGATATAACCAAGATGTCGGAGATGGAATTCAGGCTAGCAATTGTGAAGACAATGGCTAGAATGGAGAAATCAATTAATGGCAACATAGAGTCTCTAAGGGCAGAAATGAAAGGTGAATTGGCAGAACTTAAAAATGCT
>NW_027796275.1:0-285 GCF_054177405.1 Leptonychotes weddellii | reverse complement strand
CGCCTGGGTGGCTCAGTTGGTTAAGCGACTGCCTTCGGCTCAGGTCATGATCCTGGAGTCCCGGGATCGAGTCCCGCATCGGGCTCCCTGCTCGGCAGGGAGTCTGCTTCTCCCTCTCCCACTCCCCGTTTGTGTTCCCTCTCTCGCTGTGTCTTTCTCTGTCAAATAAATAAATAAAATCTTTAAAAAAAAAAAATAATAACTCATGGGCCAAAGAATCCATCATGGAAATTAAGCAATTCTTGAGAATTGGACAATAATAAGAATACCTCATATCAAAATTTG
>NW_027796274.1:0-285 GCF_054177405.1 Leptonychotes weddellii | reverse complement strand
CCAAATGGGGGCTCAAACTCGTGACCCTGAGATTAAGAGTGCATGCTTTTTTGACTGAGTCAGCCAGGCACCAAGACAGATGAGAGTTTTTTTTTTTTAAAGATTTTATTTATTTGACAGAGAGAGACACAGCGAGAGAGGGAACACAAGCAGGGGGAGTGGGAGAGGGAGAAGCAGGCTCCCCGCAGAGCAGGGAGCCCGATGCGGGACTCGATCCCAGGACTCTGGGATCATGACCTGAGGCTGAAGGCAGTCGCTTAACCAACTGAGCCACCCAGGCGCCCC
>NW_027796273.1:0-285 GCF_054177405.1 Leptonychotes weddellii | reverse complement strand
TGCAAAGGCAGGTGGGAGGAAGCGGGGTGTGAGAGGGAAGGAGGAAGGGCGGGGCTGCTGGAGCAGAGAGAACAAAAGGTGAGTGACAGGAAATGAGGCTGGAGACATTGGTGGCCAGGCTGGGGGGCGCCCTGAAGGCCACATTAGGGAATCTGATCTCCACCCTGAGAACAATGGGAAGCAACTGGAAAGATCTAATTAGCTGGGCTATCAGGTTTGCATTTGCACAGATAAATTTTGCCTGCAGAGTAGAAAAGATTGAAGGCCGGATAGAATGGATATGGG
>NW_027796272.1:0-285 GCF_054177405.1 Leptonychotes weddellii | reverse complement strand
TCTCAGGACCCTGAGACCACGATCTGAGCCGAGATCAAGAGTCAGACGCTAACTGACTGAGCCATCCAGGTGCCCCTGGAGACATTTTTAATGCCAGAACTGGGGGTTGGTAGAGACCAGAGATGCTGCTAATAGAGTACACAGCACAGTCCCCCACTAACAAGGACTTATCCATCCCAAAATGCCAATAGTGCTGACGTTGGAAAATCCTGCCTAAGCTGATCTTCAAGACACATCATCAGGTTATGTGTGTTGTTGATAAGGGCCCTATTATTTTTTTTTTTT
>NW_027796271.1:0-285 GCF_054177405.1 Leptonychotes weddellii | reverse complement strand
GGCATTTATGGACATTTTAATGCCTACCATGTCCTTTGACCTGCTCAATGGCCCACTGACATGTGTGCAATAGTAATGACAAGGGAAGACTGCAGGGACAACCCCCTAAACAGGATCTGAAATCCCTCCCAATACCAGGTATGGTTTTTCCTCCTCATGTGAACTAAAGTGACTAATAGATTGTGAACCTTAATCTTTTTAAAAATTTTTTAAAAATTCAATTTAGTTAACATAGAGTGTATTATGAATTTCAGGGGTAGAATTTAGTGATTCATTGGTTGCATA
>NW_027796270.1:0-285 GCF_054177405.1 Leptonychotes weddellii | reverse complement strand
TCATGCACACTCACGCACACGCTAACACACACCCGTGCACATGTGCCCTCACACGCACACATAGCTTCACACACGTGCACCCCCCACACGCACACTAATGACTTCACACATGCGTGCACCCTCACACGTGTTAACACACCCATGCACACACGCGTGCCCTCACACACGCACACACTCATAACGTCACACACGCGTGCACCCCACATGTATCTACACACGCACCTGTGCGCTCACACTCAGGCGCACACCTGCTTGTACACTCACCCTCGCGCACACACCCTCCCC
>NW_027796269.1:0-3142 GCF_054177405.1 Leptonychotes weddellii | reverse complement strand
AAAAACAAACTGAGGGTTCTAGAGGGGAAGGGGGTGGGAGGATGGGTTGGCCTGGTGGTGGGTATTGAGGAGGGCACGTTCTGCATGGAGCACTGGGTGTTGTGCACGAACAATGAATCATGGAACACTTCATCTAGAACTAATGATGTAATGTATGGGGATTAACATAAGAATAAAAAAAAAAAAATTGAAAAAAAAAAGAAAAAAAAAAAAAAATGATTTCCAGACTGGCATCCTGTGACCAGCCAAACTATTATTTTAAGTGAAATTAAAATAATAAAATTTTCAGAGGTGAGATCTTAAAAAAAAACAAGTACCTCCCACCTATCCTCTCTTGATAGTAAATCAAGAAAGAAAAATATGGGATGCAATCAATCTACAATGAAGGCAAGTGAGAGGGCCACAGCTAAGTAGTGGCCCAGAGGGCAATCAATCCTGGCTACACCAGGAAAGCAAAGAGCTCCAAAAGGAATGTCTCAATAAAAGAACATGAGGGGCACCTGGCTGGCTCAGTTGGTAGAACATGTGACTCGATTTCAGGGTCATGAGTTCAAGCTCCACGTTGGGTGTTGGGCCTACTTTAAAAAAAAAAAAAAAAGAACATGAGAGATTATTTGATGTGTGTAAACATATTAAGAGGATATTTATGCTTGTATCAAAGAGTTTAGGGAATGGGGGGCCTGGGTGGCTCAGTCAGTTAACCGCCAGACTTTTGGTTTCAGCTCAGGTCCTGGTCTCAGTGTTGTACGATTGAGCTGGGCATCCAGCTCTGTGCTAGGCATGGGGCCTGCTTAAGATTCTCTCTCCCTTGGGGTGCCTGGGTAGCTCAGTCGGTTAAGCGTCCGTCTGCCTTTGGCTCAGGTCATGATCCCCAGGTCCTAGGATCGAGCCCCACATTGGGCTCTCTGCTCAGCAGGGAGTCTGCTTCTCCCTCTCCCTCTGCCCTGCTCCTGCTGTCTCTCACACACACTCTCTCTCTAACAAATAAATTAAAAAATAAATAAATAAATAAAAAGATTCTCTCCCCCTCTCCTTCTGACCCTCTACTTGCTCTCTCTTGCTTAAAAAAAAAAAAAAAAAAAAAAGAGCTTAGGGATAAATTAGTAATGTATACATAGAAAACTAACTGAAAGAAAAAAAAAAACCTTTGCAATCATTAACTCTAGCAAGAAGCAGTTATTGTATAAAGGAAATGTTACTCGTGATGTCTTCCTAGATATAATACTACAAATACCAAAAATTATGATTAAATATATTGAGAAGATACGAAACTGTATGTACCATGGGGTACAGGGGGTAAGTAGTAGTAAAAGCACTAAACTGTCATGTTCCATAAAGGAAATGATAAATGCTATCTAATATGAAGAAAAATTAGGGGGCACCTGGGTGGCTCAGTCAATTAAGCATCTGCCTTCAGCTTAGGTCATGATCCCAGGGTCCTGAGATCGAGTCCTGCATCGGGCTCCCTGCTCAGTGGGGAGCCTGCTTCTCCCTCTACCTGCTGCTACCCCTGCTCGTGCTCTCTCTCCTACTCTCTCTCTCAAATAAATAAATAAAATCTTTTTTAATTTTATTTTATTATGTTATGTTAGTCGTCATACAATAGAGCATTAGTTTTTGATGTAGTGTTCCATGAATAAATAAAATCTTTTAAAAAAAAAGAAAAACTAGAAATAGAAGCATTTAATATGATTTAGAAATATAAAGATATATAGAAGGTGAAACAGGTAAAAAGTTAGATAGTAATTTTCTATGGGGAGTTGGAACGGGAGGTGTGGAAAGGTTTGCAAAGGAACTGCTGTTATAAGCCTAGTGGTGCTATATGACTTTCTAAACTATATTTATGTATCACTTTGACCAAAATTAAGTTAAAAATGAAACAAAACAGTAGCATTAAACCCATTTCTTCTCCCATCTTCAATTTTTCTCTCCCCTAGGTCTTTCCCCTCAGCACACAAATATCCTTTCAAAGAGAATTCTTATAAAACTTCTTCAAATCTAGTCCAGTTTCTTTTCTTTCCATCACAGCCAATATTACTACAAATTATTCCCTAAGCAGGTCCTCACCATCACTCCTCCATCTGCTGCAACGGAATAAGTTGAACCATATGAAAGCCTGATTTGGCCATTTTTTACCTATGAAAAGAGCATTTCATATGGTTCAACCTAGTGGTTTACTGTCATTGCTACCACAAATTCTGCAGTGTTTACAGCTTGAGGCAGCTTGTCTGGGTTTAAAATTCTGACTCACTTTTTCTTTCCTTGAGTGTCTTAAGTGTTGTTTCCCTATTTTCTGGTGTTGTATGTTGGTGTCAAAAAATGATCTTTTTGATGCAAACCTGATTTTCATTCTTTCATCCATGACTTCTTTTTGTCAAGATCACCAAAGATTTTTTTTTAAGTAAAATAAAAAGTTTTGCCAAGGTACATCTCAATACACAGTGTGCATTTTCAATATGCAGATTTCAGAAAAGTCTTGGTGAATTCAGTATAAAAATTTTTTTGTTTCATTATTCTCTTCATTGGGAATAAATGCCAATTATTATATATAAAATGCCCTTTGACTTCTATATACCAATTATTTTTTTCTCATGTTTTTTATCTCTTAGTTTTTGTTTCATTTTCTTTGCCTTTTTCACATTTCTCTTCTAAATCTTTCCTGTGTTCTCTGAAATCTCTATTGTCCCCTGTGGACCTTATAGATTAGATTTTTTTTAAAAAAAAAATTTTTTTCTAGTTTCATCTCATTCTCATGTCATACCTTCCTGGCCACCTAATTTCTGAGATCCTTCATTTCTGATTTATTTTTTCTTAAATGCAATTGCTCCCTTAGCAATTTTTTTCTAGTTCATTTTGAAACATTATATTATAATTTTTATCTATGTTGTAGCAATACTTTTTTATCTGGTGAGTTTCCATTCTCTTTCCAAAAATTAAGCTATTATTTTTCATCCTTGTTTTTACAATGAAGGCAGGCAAATTACTTTTCCGTTACTCACATTTGGAGGAGATAAATTTTGTTCCTTGCCTAATAGCAGAGATTCTTATGGGAATCAGGGTGATGAGCCATGGTAACTGTCCAAGTTGCTCTCCCTTTGATGCTATGACAAAGGACTTTACAAAATGTCCTCTCTAGCCTAGC
>NW_027796268.1:0-285 GCF_054177405.1 Leptonychotes weddellii | reverse complement strand
TGCTCAATGCCAAGTCAATACACCTTCACCTCAGATTGCCAAGGGCTCAAATTGACACTCTTCCCCTCAAATTCCAGCCCCTGTGCTCAAGTTTGTGCACAAAAGTGGGCATAATCATAACAGCAGAATGAAGCAACCCAAACATCTAACTATTTCTGTGGAATACAGAATGGATAAAAGGAGTGTGTTAGGCTGAGAACATCTCCAACAAGCACATCAAAGAACAATGCATACAGCATGATTCTGGTTAGTAAAAAAAAAAAAAAAAAAAAAAAAAAAAACCTG
>NW_027796267.1:0-285 GCF_054177405.1 Leptonychotes weddellii | reverse complement strand
GAGGGGGGAGCCTGGGGGTGGGTATTGAGGAGGGCACGTTCTGCATGGAGCACTGGGTGTTATGCACAAACGATGAATCATGGAATACTTCATCTAAAACTAATGATGTAATGTATGGGGATTAACATAACAATAAAAAAAAAGGTATATGGCAATCAAAAAGGCAGAGCTGTGGATGCCAGGGCCAAGGGAACACTGAATACCGTAGAAGCTGGATTTTATGATTTTGACATATGGATTTTAAGGAATTGGAGGAAAGGAGGCTCAATATCTGAAGTTTTGACC
>NW_027796266.1:0-285 GCF_054177405.1 Leptonychotes weddellii | reverse complement strand
GGTCTCATCCCTACCCTTGAAACTGTTTTTAAACACCAGCACTTTAAATTGAAAGACAGGCAGAACCCTAGCAATTCCTGTTATATAGTGCCTGGACTTAGTCTTAATTATTAATGTTAAGAGTTGAATGTACAACAGAAAATCTATCATTTCTTTATCCTTGGAGGAGGAGGAGGGAGAAAAAGGAGAGGTGGGGGATATGGTGCAGTATTTAGGAACTAAACAGGAGCACAACTCATCAACCCCAAAATGAAGAACCATGGATCTCATCAATTTTATAATTCA
>NW_027796265.1:0-285 GCF_054177405.1 Leptonychotes weddellii | reverse complement strand
TAATAAAATACCATAAATTGGAAGTTTATTTCTCACATTTCTGGAAGCTAGCAAGTCCAAGATCAAGGTATCAGCAGATTCACTATTGGGTAAGGACCCACTTTCTGGTTCAGAGACAATCATTCTCACTTTGTCATCATATTGTGGAAAGGCCACTTTTATAAAAGCACTAATCCCACTCATGACAGCTTTGATTTAATCTCCTCTTCAAAACCCCCCCTTTTAAAACCATCATTTTTTTTTATATATATATTTTTTATTCTTATGTTAATCCCCATACATTAC
>NW_027796264.1:0-285 GCF_054177405.1 Leptonychotes weddellii | reverse complement strand
CTCTCCCGTTTTTACAAAATGGAACCCATCCCTGGGCTCTCAAACACAGTACACCCTAAAAGTCTTCCTCCCACACAGAGGTCGACGGTAGCTAAGGACAGTGTCTCTACACTGTGGTTTCTCTGAGTTAGAATGCTAGCGATTAGACTTCCATGCAAAAGTGGGGCCACCGTTCTGGCTTGAAGAAACAAATGCGGAGCCGTGTGGTGCCTTCTGCAGTGGCCTGAGGCTCCGTAGGAATTAGGTTTGGGACTCCCTTGAGTTGCTCTTACACACGCACATAAC
>NW_027796263.1:0-285 GCF_054177405.1 Leptonychotes weddellii | reverse complement strand
AATGGTTTGATCCCTATCCAGCTGAATTCCTGAGAGGAGACGAAATCCAGGTCTCCTACTCCTCCGCCATCTTTCTCCGCCCCCAGGAGGAGATAGAAGTGTTAACTAATATTATTGTGGTCATCATTTCATACTATATACATGTATCAAATCACCTTAAACTTACATGTGTTATATGTCAATAATATCTTGGTAAAGTTGGAAAAAATGATACAATGAAGGGAAGACACCGTTACAATAGCAAAAAATATATACAAAATTTCTGAGAATAGTTTCACTAAAAAT
>NW_027796262.1:0-285 GCF_054177405.1 Leptonychotes weddellii | reverse complement strand
CATGATACATGTCTTTCTCTGATTGACTTATTTCGCTTAGCATAATACCCTCTAGTTCCATTCACGTCATTGCAAATGGCAAGAATTCTGGTTTTTCTTTTGATGGCCACATAATATTCCATTGTATATATATACCACATCTTTTTATCCATTCATCTGTCAATGGGCATCTTGGCTCTTCCCATAGTTTGGCTATTGTGGACATTACTGCTATAAACATTGGGGTGCACATACCCCTTCGGATCCCTATATTTGTGTCTTTGGGGTAAATACCCAGTAGTGCAA
>NW_027796261.1:0-285 GCF_054177405.1 Leptonychotes weddellii | reverse complement strand
TCTTCTATGTAATTTAATGTTTTCAATGACTATTAAAATGTGTTATATTTTTAAAAGCAGTCCTTTTTCTGAGAGTAACTAAGTGACAGGAAAGGAGATAATAGAGACCATGGGGTAGCCAGAGAAGCTGTGAGGTATATTATAAAAGAAATAAAATTCTGCCAAGTGAATCTTGCTCAAATCCCTTTGCCACCCTCAGCTTTAGCTCTAACATTTGTAAACTGGAAATAATATGTGCAGGTTTGTTCTAAAACATGAAAAAATACATGAAATTATTTTTTTTAA
>NW_027796260.1:0-285 GCF_054177405.1 Leptonychotes weddellii | reverse complement strand
AGACGGTCCGCCCTGAGCATGTTGGATTGTGAGAGGAGACCACCCAGGGACTAAAATTCTCACCCAGGGGCCCTGGGGAGCTCAGCCGGTTGAGCGTCTGACTCTTGGTTTCAGCTCAGGTCATGAACTCAGGGTCGTGGGATCGAGCCCCCCATGGGGTTCCACCCTCACCGTGGAGTCTGCCTGAGATTCTCTCTCCCTCTGCCTCTGCCCCTCTTGCTTGAGCGCTCTCTATCGCTCTCTCTTAAATAAATAAATAAGTTTTTAAAAAGGTAAAATAAAATT
>NW_027796259.1:0-285 GCF_054177405.1 Leptonychotes weddellii | reverse complement strand
ACCTCTGAAAAAATTATGCAATATATGTTAAGAAAAAAAAGAAGAAGAAGAAGAAGATAGCAGGAGGGGAAGAATGAAGGGGGGGAAATCGGAGGGGGAGACGAACCACAAGAGACTATGGCCTCTGAGAAACAAACTGAGGGTTCTAGAGGGGTGAGGGGTGGGGGGATGGGTTAGCCTGGTGATGGGTATTAAAAAGGGCATGTTCTACATGGAGCACTGGGTGTTACACCAAACAATGAATCATGAAACACTACATCAAAAACTAATGATGTAATGTATGGT
>NW_027796258.1:0-3143 GCF_054177405.1 Leptonychotes weddellii | reverse complement strand
TGGTAAGCGCTGTGAATTGTGCAAGACTGTTGAATCTAAGATCTGTACCTCTGAAACAAATAATGCAATATATGTTAAGAAAAAAAAAAAGACGAAGAAGGTAGCGGGAGGGGAAGAATGAAGCGGGGGAATTCGGAGGGGTAGACGAACCATGAGAGACTATGGACTCTGAAAAACAAACAGGGTTCTAGAGGGGAGGGGGGTGGGGGGATGGGTTAGCCTGGTGGTGGGTATTGAGGATGGCACTTTCTGCATGGAGCACTGGGTGTTATGCACAAACAATGAATCATGGAACACTTCATCTAAAACTAATGATGTAATGTATGGGGATTAACATAAGAATTAAAAATAAAATAAAATAAAATAGAAAAAAAAAAAAAGAAAACTTTAAAGACTCCTCTAAAAACTATTAGAATGGGGAGGGGGGAGGAAAAGGTGGCAGAGGAGTAAGAGACCTGAATTTCATCTTGTCCCAGGAATTCAGCAAGATAGGGATCAAACCATTTTGAACACCTACAAACTCAACAGAAGATCAAAGAAAAGAATAGCAGCAACTCTCTGAACAGAAAAGCGACCACTTTCTGGAAGGTAGGACGTGCAGAGAAGTGAATCCGAGGCGATATTTGGGAAGATAGACTGCGGGGGAGGGGCCTCCATCAGCCGCTTCTTGCAAGTGATAGAGCCATGGAGCAAAATATCGGAACTTTTAGAAGCCGGCTCCGCTGAGGGACGTCGCTCTAGTGGCTAAGGCGGGGGGTGGGGGGGAATCCTTGCTGGGACAGTGTGGTATCAGGAACCTCAGGGTCACAGAAAGACCGGGGGTGCCTGAGTGCAGCAGAGCTCCCAGGTATTGGAGCGGGGAAGCTGGCTGCAGAGACGGAGCCGAGGCGCGGGCTCTCAGCTTGGGGTTGCCATAAACTGTGATCCGCGGCACAGTCGGGCCACTGCTTTTCCAGCAGGGACCCAACAAGCGACAGATCCAGGGAGACCCATTCCTCCCCCATGGGAGCGGCATGGGAGCGCACCACAGGACTCTGCTGGGTTTGGAGACTCCACATGGGGTCGTGTGCCAGAGATAGAGATGCTTGGTCACAGGCTGGGTGAGCATGGAGTGTGACCTGAGACCAGGGAGACGGGAGTGATTGACTGCTTTTCTCTAGGGGCACATTGAGGAGTGGGGCCCTGAGTTCTCTGCTCCGACGGGCTGGAGATTGGGAGGCCATCATTTTCATCTTTTCCTCCAAAGCTCTATGGAGAGCTTGCAGGGAACAAATGCTCCTGAGGGCAAACCGGAACAGATTTCTTAGCCAGGACACGGCAAGGGCGGGGCAATTCCGCCTCAGGCAAAGACACTGGGAACCACGGCAACAGGCCCCTCCCCAGAAGATCAGCAAGAAGCCAGCCAAGACCAAGTTTACCAATCAATGAGAATGGCAGAACTCCAGCCAGAGGGGAATACTGCACATAGAATTCATGGCTCTTTTTCTACTAATACCTTACTCTTTCAAAGTTAATTTATTTAATTTTCTTATTCTATTTTTTTAAATATTTTCTTTTTTCCTTTATCAACCAACATAATATCAATCCCTTTTTTAAAAATCGTTTTTATTTTTCATTTTTACTCATATTCTATCCCTTCATTGTAGTTAACCTTATTTTTGGTATATATATAAGTTGTTCTATCTTTAAAATTTTTGAATACAGTTTCTTCTTCTTGTTTTTTTTCTTTTTCTTTTTATGTCATAAGGGGAGTTGGAAAGCCTTACCCATGACTTCCAATACTTTCTTTTAATTAAATTTTTTATTATTATGTTAATCACCATACATCAGTAGATTTTGATGTAGTGTTCCATGATTCATTGTTTGTGCATAACATCAGTGCTCCATGCAAAACGTGTCCTCTTTAATACCTATCACCAGGCTAACCCATCCTTCCATCCCCTCCCCTCTAGAACCCTCAGTTTGTTTTTGAGAGTCCATTGTCTCTCATGGTTCGTCTTTCCCTCCAATTTCCCCCCATTCATTCTTCCCCTCCTACTATCTTCTTTTTTTTTCTTAACATATATTGCATTATTTGTTTCAGAGGTACAGATCTGAGATTCAACAGTCTTGCACAATTCACAGTGCTCACCATAGCACATACCCTCCCCAATGTCAATCACCGAGCCACCCCTTCCCTCCCAACCCCCACTCCAGCAACCCTCAGTTTGTTTCCTGAGATTAAGAATTCCTCATGTAAGTGAGGTCATATGATACATGGCTTTCTCTGACTGATTTATTTCGCTCAGCATAATACCCTCCAGTTCCATCCATGTCGTTGCAAATGGCAAGATCTCATTCCTTTTGATGGCTGCATAATATTCCATTGTATATACATACCACTACTTCTTTATCCATTCTTCTATCGATGGACATCGTGGCTCTTTCCACAGTTTGGCTACTGTGGACATTGCTGCTATAAACATAGGGGTGCACATACCTTTTCGGATACCTACTTTTGTATCTTTGGGGTAAATACCCAGTAGTGCAATTGCTGGATCATATGGTAGCTCTATCTTCAACTTTTTGAGGAACCTCCATACTGTTTTCCGGAGTGGCTGCACCAGCTTGCATTCCCACCAACAGTGTAGGAGGGTTCCCCTTTGTCCACATCCTTGCCAACATCTGTCATTTCCTGACTTAATTTTAGCCATTCTGAATGGTGTGAGGTGATATCTCATTGAAGTTTTGATTTGGATTTCCCTGATGCCAAGTGATCTTGAGCACTTTTTCATGTGTCTGTTGACCATTTGGATGTCTTCTTTGGAAAAATGTCTGTTCATGTCTTCTGCCCATTTCTTGATTGGATTCTTTGTTCTTTGGGTGTTGAGTTTGATGAGTTCTTTATAGATTTTGGATACTAGCCCTTTATCTGATATGTCACTTGAAAATATCTTCTCCCATTCTGTCGGTTGTCTTTTGATTTTGTTGACTGTTTCTTTTGCTGTGCAAAAGCTTTGTATCTTGATGAAGTCCCAATAGTTCATTTTTGCCCTTGCTTCCCTTGCCTTTGGCGATGTTTCTAGGAAGAAGTTGCTGCAGCTGAGGTCAAGGAGGTTGCTGCCTGTGTTCTCCTTTAGGATGTTGATGGACTCCTGTCTCAC
>NW_027796257.1:0-13712 GCF_054177405.1 Leptonychotes weddellii | reverse complement strand
AAAAAAAATTAAATAAATAAGATAGTAGGAAAGGAAAAATGAAGGGGGGGAATCGGAGGGGGAGATGAACCATGAGAGACTATGAACTCTGAGAAACAACCTGAGGGTTCTAGAAGGAAGGGGGGGGATGGGTTAGCCTGGTGATGGGTATTAAAGAGGACACATATTGAATGAAGCACTGGGTGTTATATGCAAACAATGAATCATGGGATACTACATCAATAACTAATGATGTAATGTATGGTGATTAACATAACATAATAAAATAAAATTTAAAAAAAGAAAAGATAAATAAATTTAATACATATGTATAAGAGCTCATCAAAATATGAGACCCAGAAGTGACCAAACAGGCAGATTTTATGTCTTTTAGACAAAGATACAATAAATTTGTGAAGAATTCAGAAGACAGAGGGGTTAGGGCTTGGGGCAGTAAGTTAGGAAAGAAAACAAGGCTTTTTCATATAATTTTCTTGGCCTTGAATTTCCTATCTCTGGTGATAAGAATTCCTCCTACCTCCAGGGGCAATGAAGTCACCCTTCACATGGGGAATTTATTTCCTGCTTTCAGGGGGATGAAAGAGGGTCAGAGTATCATTCTCACAGTGGCTGTTCCTTAAATAATTTTAATTAGAAATAATCAATATGCCAAAGTGGCATATTTGAGAGCAGCCTTCCCGGAATCCCATAAATTTCCTCCTCTGAAATTTTCCTGGAAGTTTTACATGTTAGAAAATGAGCTGATTGCTGTGACGAACAGAATTAGGTTAGTAGCTGAGTAGTAGATTGTTAAGTATCTCATTGAACAAGTCTTTTAGTCCTGAGAACAGTTGAGACTCATTTTAGAAGGGAGTGATGCAAGTGGGCTTTCAAAGTTAGGCTATTGTATAAACAAGCAGGTATTCAGTAAGAGGCCTTTCTATGGAAACCAAAGAGAAACAACGGTTAGTGATTGGAGCAATTTTCAAACGAGTTTCTGAGTTCTGAGTGTACCCAAGTGAGAAGATTATTTTAAATTTTTTTATTTAATATTCAATTTAATTAACATATTGTATTATTAGTTTCAGAGGTAGAGATTAGTGATTCATCATTTGCATATAACACTCAGTGCTCATTACATCACATGCCCTCCTTAATGCCCACCACACAGTTACCCCACCCCCCACCCACCTCCCCTCCAGCAACCCCCAGTTTGTTTCCTAGAGTTAAGAGTCTCCTGCAGTTGGTGTCCCTCTCTGATTTTGTCTTATTTTATTTTTCTTACCCTTCCCCTATGTTCATCTGTTTTGTTTCTTAAATTCCACATATGAGTGAAATAATATATTTATCTTTCTGACTTATTTAACTTCACACAATACCCTCTAGTTCCATCCACATCATTGCAAATGGTAAAATTTCATTCTTTTTGATGGCTGAGTAGTATTTCATTGTGTATATACACACCACATCTTTTTTATCCATTCATTTGTTGATGGACATCTGGGCTCTTTCCATAGTTTGGCTATTGTGGCCATTGCTGTTATAAATATTGGGGTACATGTGCCCTTTCAAACCACTATATTTGCATCCTTTGGATAAATACCTAGTAGTGCAATTGCTGGGTTGTAGGGTAGCTCTATTTTTAACTTTTTAAGGAAACTCCATACTTTTTTCCAGAGTGGCTTTACCAGCTTGCATTCCCAGCAAGAGTGTAAGAGGGTTCCCCTTTCTCTGCATCCTCACCAACATCTGTTGTTTCTTGAGTTGTTAATTTTAGCCATTCTGACTAGTGTGAGGTGGTATCTCATTGTGGTTTTGACTTGTATTTCCCTGATGCTGAGTGATGTTGAGCATTTTTTCATGTGTCTGTTGGTCATTTATGTCTTCTTTGGAGAATCGAAAAGATTTTATTTTATCTTTATTTTTTTAAAGATTTTATTTACATATTTGACAGAGAGAGAGACAGTGAGAGAGGGAACACAAGCAGGGGGAGTGGGAGAGGGAGAAGCAAGCTTCCTGTGGAGCTGGGAGCCTGATGCGGGGCTGGATCCCAGGACCCTGGGATCATGACGTGAGCCAAAGGCAGACAATTAATGACTGAGCCACCCAGGCACCCTGAATTAAGAAAATTTTAGATGTCAGGTTTGAAGCATCTTCAGATAGACTGAGAAAGTCAATGGCCATCTGACAGATTTTCCTATTGTCTAGTTGGAATGTCTTTGGTGATCTTTCCAAGTGTCTTACACAGCAATAGGCAGGAAGATCATCCATATAGGAGTTGTGGTGATTTACATAAAGTTTATATAGAATTGTCCAACTAGTTTTAATAATTATAAGACAGTAGAGTGGGAGAAAAATTAGAAATATTAGTTTGGAGAGTCGTTGTCAAATATTGGAGGAAACAAGAAAAATTCAGGATTTGACCAGTTTACAGGTAGAAAACAAAACCTCAACGACAATCAACAGAACTAGAATCTAATATCCACAAGTGTGTATTATTGTAACACATATTTTTCCTCTTATAGTCACCTGCATTATTAAAGATAACCATAGAGAGCTAATTTGTTGGTAAATTAGGTCCAATTTCAATAAACTTAACCTGATTATTTATGCAAGGACAGCAAGAATAGTGATTGACCATATAGGCTCTTTTAAGTCTGCTTTGTTTGAACTTTTCATAAGAAATCTCAGATTGAATGGTAAAAAGCCTCTCCAGGCTAAGAAGCCAGGCTAAGAACTTGCCATGAGATTTTGCCAGTAATGCCTGCAAATTTGGGTGAATTCCTCTCCTCTTGAGGTCCTTAAGTTATCCTGAGGTTCCTGAGCCTACCAGGAAATTACTTTCTTTACCCTGGTAAGGCTGCTGGAAACTCTATAAGCAAGATACCAGACTGGTATTTCCAGGAGGCTTTATTGGCTCCATAGAGTCAACCTTAGTTCCTGAGCTGTCTGGTCATATCTATACGTCTCTCTAAAACATGATATTCCAATCATATAACCAATGTTTCCAACTGTGTCCTGTTATAAGGAGGACAGATTCTTATTGAAATTATGCAGATAAGTATATTGCCATGAGAATAAGAGTATCCTCTGAGAGTTTCTGAATTCTAGAGGGGGAAAGAGGGGCCCCTAGGTGGTGCAGTCAGTTGAGTATCTGACTCTTGGTTTCAGCTCAGGTCATGATCTTAAGGTCTTGGGATCAAGTCCTGTGTTGGTTCTGAGCTCAGCGAGGAGTCTGCTAAAGTTTCTCTCTCCCTTTCCTTTTGCCCACCCCCACCCCATGTTCACTCTTTCTCTCTCTCTCTCAAATAAATACATAAATATTTCATCTTTATTCACAAAGGTATATTTTGCCAAATTGCTTTAAGTCATGGCTAGCCTAAGAGAAAAATAAAAAGGTTTCTTTAAATCTGGAAAGAGAAAACATTTTTTAAAAAATCAGCAATGTTTCAAACAAAAAGTCATAAAAAATAATTATCCTTCTCAGTTCATTTAATCCCTGGTAATTACTATTTGTTCTGCTGGAACTCCAGGTTTTTTTTATTAGTTCTAGAAATTTTTACCCAGTTCAGTTTTTTTATATCTTAAAGTTATCAGAAACCTATATTCTATAGTATTTTCCATGAGTGTCCTTGAAGTTGAAACACTTTTACAAACACCTTTGTGAAAGAATCAGAGTAAAACACCATCTGTAAATGACAAGACTTAAAAATTGTCATGATTAAAGATCTAATGAGAGCTCACTACAATGTAATTGACAGAATATTTTTTTATTTCTATGACATAAATTTTAAGATAATAACTGAAATAACCACTAATAACATTATACCAGGACATATTAGATTTCTAGGAATTTCATACAATTTGTAGAACACATATACTTACACTTAAACTTTTTATTTGACAATGCTTCCCATGTAACATACCATATCAAATAAGCCCAATTAGTGTAACACTTTTTTTTAATAAGGAGAAAAAAACCAATTTTTTGTTTGTGTGATTTTCCAGGGACCTTTGAAAATCCTGCAAATTTTAGGTCAAAAGACTTCATTTAAAATTTGATTTGGAGAAGTTTGTCAAAAATATCAAAAAGGTCTTAAAACATTTGGTCAAATAGGATCATAGGTCATTGTGAACTAGTACTCCATTACCAATTTAACCAAAGTGACAATTAAAGACTTCACAGGCAAATACAGAAAAATATAGTTATAAACAAAGCAAAACAAAACAAAACCAACTTGGTTCTTTCAGTGGAGAAGCCTTGACTTTAAGTAATAAAGGACCTGATGAAAGCAGTGTGAAGCACAGTTGGTAAGACACAAAATCTTTGTTTTCTAAGTAGATTACTGAAAAGGTAAAGAAAAACCTTTGTTTAGATTTCTTATTAAGAACAGATGAATAATCTAAGAAAACTTTGTCCTTTTAACAGAGAGAGAAAACCAAATTTCAGTTCTGTACCAGATTATTTTTGATATTAAAAAATTCATTTAACTTAATTAAATTTATTTTAATCTTAGCCAGCTTGCATACACATTAAAATTCCTTTCCAAAGATTCTTTTTCCACAGACCTTCTATAACTTTCTTTTTTACATTCAGATTTTGTCTTGGGTTTTTCTCTTCCCCATTTTGAAATAATTAACTTCTCTTTAGGACAAAATTACTTTCTTTTCCTTCAACGAAAATGTATTTCCATTCCTCATACCTTCTTTTACTGAAAACACACAGTCCGCTTTCCTTCATTCAGAGATGTTTCCCTTATTATTTCTAGTGGTTTTAATTACATACATTAGAATTTTAAGCCTTAAAAACCTTAATTTTTAGTGAAAATAAAGAAGTAAACAATTATATACTGCCATTTATATTAACATTCTGTGGCTTGGCAAATTTATAAAAACTTTTATAATTTCTAGAAACATGTTTTTTCACAGTAAATTTATCAATGTGACACAAAACCTGTTTACTAATAGAAAAAAAAAATGCCACTAGTTCTTCTATAAAAGGAAGCAACAGTGAATAAGCCTATGCTCAGTAATTGATGTTTTAGTATTTTATCTTATTTGGAAACGATTTAAATATTTAATGACTATCCATCATTTAATTTAATTTAGTAAAACTCTTAACAGTGAAGTCACCAAAGAGATTTGGGTAACTATTTTTAATTAGACATACCATCAAACAATCATTACTGAAAAGTTCACATAAAAATTCTTATCCCACTTACATCTATTTAATTTACCTGTTCTTTACAATCATACTTAGATTACTCATGGAAGTTTTATGAGACGTTAAAGTGGCTAGCCATCATCTTAAGTTATTTTCCTGGCTGACAAATTTTGTAACAGAGAAAATATGAGCTTATTTGACTTTCAGGAAACCTAGCCAGAATAAAAGTTGCATGTTTGCACTACATTTAATCCTGGTAATTCTGAAGACATTTCTATTTAATTAAACCAACAAACTTAAAGAAGCTTTTATTTACTGAAAATTACCCTAGATGATGTGAACTTGAAAGACGTTTGAGTTAGTTTTTATGTTTCTGGAGTTTTAAAATATTTAATTCATAAACGCTTATTTTTAAGCCAATTAAAAAGAGATTTTTTACAAATTAATTTTTGCAATACCACCCAGAGGTAGAAAAATACCATATCCATAACATACATATACATATATATAGACATACATAAACATACAGACAGACACAAACATAGGTCTCACAGCTTTCATTTTGAAATGTGAGCTATGAATCAGGTGCAATACAAATTCACTGGCTTATAAGTAATTGTGTCTCTGGCAGATGGAACAAGTTAAGGTTACCCACTTAAAAGTTTTTTTGCTAACACTTGAGACTTTGAAGATTTATATTTTTTCTTGCCAAGTAATCTTAAGGAGACTATGGTCTAGAGTTTAGGCAAGAGAGCCTTTCTAGCATTTTCAAAGGTCCCCTCACCTTTTTTAGCTTCAAGAGTTTTAGTTACCTCCTAGGGTGTTAATATTTTAATGGTAAGATCTGCATCTTCAAGGGACAGAGAAATAATGTAAGTTGGTTTCTCTCCCTCTCTCTCTGTCAATCTCTTTCTCAGTTTCAGATGTTTGTTTGTTTTGGTTTGGTTTGTTTTTTTGTGGTTTGTGTGTATGTGTGTGTGTGTTTGTAGGCTTTTCTGAAAGTGGAGGTATAATTTATAATTTAAATTTATAATTTAAATTTGTAATTTAAAAGACTTGCTTCTCTGCACTCTTTAGATGGGGTTCTAGGATATATCTGCAAAGAACATTGCATAGGAAGGCTTGAAGCTGGCAGAGCTTGATTATAGGGCCCAGCAAAATAAGCTTTATTGCTCATCCCAGGTGCTCCTGCTAAATTTACTTCTTCGCTTTTAGCATTTACATAAGTAACTGTATATACTGGGCCCAGGAATTAGACTGTAGTGCTTATAAGAAAAAGGATGCTAAAAAAGGCAACTGGGTGTTTAAGGGATTTTCTGGAGAAGGTGGAGGAGTTTTAGGAGTTAAGGTAATTTGCTGAGAGGATGGGGCTGGATTTTAAGAAGAGGAATTTATGTTGGATGTGGACTTTAAAATTTAATTCCTGTTCTTTCACCTTGTTAAGGGAGTCCCTAAGGCTAGCTGTTATACTTCCTTGTATCCACTTTTTAATTTGGTCTTTTTATAGGTACCAAAAAGATAATTGTTTAGGATGAGAGATCTCTAAAAAAAATTTTTTAATAGAGCAATTCAGAGGATCTATCATCTAGCCATTGACAAGTAGAATCATATATTAATCTCAGTAGCAACTCAAACCAATAAGATTTTTTTTATGGCTTAACCAAGGATACAAGAGGCATCCTACAAGACAGTGAAGAGGTAGCCCTCACAAGATCCAGACACATAGCCTAAGAAAACACAGATGATAATTATGAGGGGCCCTCTTTTTAAATAATTGTTTCAAAACACAGGGAATCCTGTGTTCCCACCACCTTTGGAACAGAATAGGGTGACTTAACAAGTCAAAGCTCACCTTTTTTTTTTTTTTTTTAAGATTCTCTAAGCTCAGATTCATAGCCTATTTAGCTACCTACCAGATGCATATGCATCGTCCTGCTGGCAGAGACCAGAGAGAATACTTTCACTGGTCATAAAGTAGACAGAAGAAAACAATGACTTTCTCTGGGAGTAGAAAGCATCAATAGCAAACAAATTTTTACTAAAGTCGATATAACCAAGGAACTAGTTTATACAAGTATTTTCTCCAGTTAATTTAAATTTAGAAAAAAAAGAAAAAGACTCTCATCACTCATTTTTAACAAACCCTGCAGGCAGAGACCCAACTGATGTGGTGAGAATTCTTAGCTTCTGCAGGCATATGTTAGAGGCCCTAGGATCTCTCAGTCACAGCAGCCCTGGAGTGAGCAGGGTCCAGCCAGGGAAGACTCCTGGCTGGCTTGCCAAAACTATAGAGGAGGAAAACTTTCCTTTTTCTTCCCTCTAGTTTCTTTGGCTGGTCTAATAATGAAATCAATGGAAGACAGATTTCTTTTAGACAAAAAAAAAAAAATACATTTGTGAAGAATTGAGAAGGCAAATGGGCTTGTGCTTGGTGTAGTGAATTAGTAGAGAAGTAACAAGTTTTCTTTGTATCGTCTTCTCAGCCCTGAATTTCCTATCTTTGGTGATTAGGATGCCTTTTACCTTCCAGTTGCAGTGACAGTACCCTTACATGGGGAATTTATTTCCTTCTTTTAGGGGGACAGGGGAAGGTCAGAATGTCCTTGCACTGGCTGTTACTTAAGTAACTTTATTTTTTTTTAAGATTTTATTTATTTGACAGAGAGAGCACAAGCAGAGGGAGAGAGGGAGAAGCAGGCTCCCTGCTGAGCAAGGAGCCTGATGTGGGACTCAATCCCAGGACCCTGGGATCATGACTCGGGCTGAAGCCAGCTGCTTAACTGACTGAGCCATCCAGGTTTCCCTCCTAAGTAACTTTAATTAAAAATAATCAATATGCCAAAGTGGCATATTTTGGGGAAGACTTCCCTGAACCCTATCAATATTTAATAAACATGAAGAGGCTGCTTTGACATTCCTTTATTCAATGTGGGAAGGGGAGAACTTACATGAAAAGAAATAAGATCAAGGATTTTACTTTGAGGTAGAGAAGATCAGTGAAGAGCAGTATATCTAAAATCCCACCATGACAGCCTTTAAAATAAAAGGTAAATTAAAAAAACATCCTGAGACTTCATGATACACATCCATAAAATCTAGGCAGATCCCTCTTCATGATGCTCTTCAGGATTCTACATCTGAAGTATCTTCAAATCTTTATATCCAATCCTTCACACAGAGGGGTTTTTGCTAGGGAGAAACTGGGCCCTTTAAGAGTATGGTTATGAACATCATCACAGCAAATGCACTCCAGAGGAGGGCCTGGTAATGAGGCTGTGGACTAGTAACCTTACTGGGGTCATCTGGAAAGTCAGTGCAAATCTGGAAGCAGAACTCCATGGGCCTCACCCAGTGTTTGGGTGGTAGTGAGTGCTGCACAGTGCTTTAGCCTTGGTAGTGACAGGAAATGCACCCCACACAGGATCAACACAAGGGGTCAGTTTGCTTTCCATGCTCCCCATCCTGAACTGTTCTACATACTCTTCCTGGGTATACACAAGACCTCTTTGGATCCCAAGACAATGTCCTCCATCTTTAAATAATGTGATCATTCTTTCTATGAGCAAGTCTGAAGTTATTTACCAGTTATTCCTTTCTTAAAAATTGTATTATTTTGTTAAGAGTGATTAGAGGTCTGCTGTCAGGAAATTTTGAAAATATAGAGAAGCAAAACAAAACAAAAGAAAATCAACCATAACGAGTCTAAGGAAGATGGAGGAAGAGTAGGGGACCCTAGTTTCATCTGGTCCCTGAAATTCAGCAATCAAATCATTCTGAACACCTGTGAACTCAACCAGAGATCTGAGAAAAGAATTGCTGCAAGTCTACAAACAGAAAAAAGACCACTTTTTGCAAGAATGACAAGACAGAAGAACTCACCACAAAAAAGAGAAGAAGAAGCAGTACTGACTGCCAGGGACCTAATCTGTATGGATATAAGTAAGATGTCTGAACTAGAGTTCAGAATAATGATTATAAAGATATACCTGGGCTTGAAAAAAGCATGGAAAACACTAGAGAATCCCTTTCTGGAGAAATAAAAGAATTAAAATCTAATCAGGTCTAAATCAAAAAGGCTATTAATGACATGCAATAAAAAAAATGCAGGCTCTAACTGATAGAATAAATGAGGCAGAAGAGAGAATCAGTGATATAGAAGACAAAATGATAGAGAATAAAGAAACCAAGAAAAAGTGAGATAAACAAATAAAGAAACTGAGAGGGGTGTCCTGGTGGCTCAGTGAGTTAAGCAGCTGTTTTGGCTCAAGTCAAGATCCCAGGATCCTGGGATTGAGCCCTCCATCAGGCTCCCTGCTCAGTGGAGAGGCTGCTTCTCTCTTTCTTCTGCCCTTCCTTCCTACTTGTGCCCTCTTTCTCAAAAAATGGATAAAATCTTTAAAAAAGAAAAAAGAGAGATCACAAGGGGAGAATTTGAGAGATAAGTGATACCATAAAACAAAACAATATTAAAATAATTAGAGTCCTCTAAGAAGAGAAAAGAGAGAGAGAAAGAGAAGGGGACAGAAGGTACATTTGAGCAAATCATAGCTGAGAATTTCCCTAATCTGGGGAATGAAACAGGCATTCAAGTCCAGGAGGCACCTCAAAATCAATAAAAATAAGTCAACACCTTGATATATGATAGTGAAGCTTCAAATTTCAGAGACAAAGAGAAAATCCTGAAAGCAGCTTGAGGATAAGAGGCCCATAACCTACAAGGGTAGAAACATAAGGCTGACAAAAGACCTACCCACAGAGACTTGACAGGCAAGAAAAGACTGGCATGATATATATTCTGGTAACGAGAAAAATATGAGTGCAGCCAAGAATATTTTATCCAGCAAGGCTGCCATTCAGAATAGAAGGAGAGATAAAGAGCTTCCAGGACAAACAGAAACTAAAAGAATTTGTGATCACTAAACCAGCCCTGCAAGAAATATTAAAGGGGATCCTGTAAGCAAAGAGAGAGCCCAAAAATAACATAGACCAGAAAGGAACAGAGAAAATATACAGAAACAATGAATTTAAAGGCAATACAATGGCACTAAATTCATATCTTTCAATAATTACTGTGTAAATGGGCTAAATGCTCCAATCAAAAGGCACAGGGTATCAGATTAGATAAAAAAGCAAGACCCATCGATATGCTGTCTACAAGGGGACAGGACAGAGATGGCAGAGGAGTAGGGACCCTATTTCAACTGGTCCCCTGAATAGAGCTGGATATTAGCCAGACCACTCTGAACACCCACAAAATCAGCCTGAGATGTAAGATCTATACAAACAGAAAATCTCCGGTGATTGACTTCGGGGTATGAAGTGGGGAGCTGTGATTCTGTGGGCAGATATCAGAAGATAAACAGAAGAAGGAGGGAGCCTCTGGGATCCTGCACCACCAGAGCACAAAAACCTCCTGTGCTAGGGAATGGGCACAGACTTGCAGACTGGTAGTGGAGGGGAAGGGACTTTAGGGTAGCCCCAAGGCTGAAACCTGGAGCTATGGGGGCACGCATGTAAACTGGGAGAGGCTGGCAGTTTTAGAAGCACAAAGGGCAGAGACATGCCTGGACCTGAAAGTGAGGGCTGGGAGTGCTGCTGTGGGGTGCACAACCCAGGACGCTGCAGTTTTAGCAGCACAGACAGAAACGGAGACAGTGTGGCCTGGAGAGCTCACTGAAGAACAGACTGCAACCTCTGTGTTCTGAGGCAGAGGTCTGGAAATGGTCACTTCTGCTCTGACTCTCAGAAAAGAGGTGGAAAGCCACCAGAGAACAAAAGTCCCCAAAAACTGGTTTTCACTGAGCCATTCCCCCTCACAGGGGGCAGGGCAACTCTGCCCAAACACGGTTGCCTGAGTAACAGCATGGCAGGCCCCTCCCCCAGAAGACAGGCCTGGAAAACAAGAGGCCAGCAAACCTAAGTTCCCTATAAAACAGGTGCATCTTGCTTGGGTTGTGGTCAATAATTTGGACTCTATACATTCCCTCAACCACCCCTAAACAGAATGACTAAGAGGAGGAACCTCCCAAATAGGAAAGACTCAGAGACCGTGACTTCTGCCACAGAACAAATGGATATGGATATAAGCAAGATATTGGAAATAGACTTCAGGGTAACAGTTATGAAGACAATGGCTAGGATGGAGAATACGATTAGTGGCAACATAGGGTCTCTAAAGGCAGAAATGAGAGCTGATCTGGCAGAACTTAAAAATGCGATCAATGAGATCCAATCTAATTAGATACTCTAACAGCTAGAGAAAATGAGGCAGAAGAACAAATTAGTGATCTAGAAGATAAACTTATAGAAAAGAAGGAACAGGAGGAGGCCTGGAATAAACAGCTTAAAATCCATGAAAACAGAATTAGAGAAATAAGTGATTCCATGAAACGTTCCAATGTCAGAATTATTGGGATCCCTGAGGAGGTGGAGAGAGAGAGAGGACTAGAAGATATATTCGAGCAAATTGTAGCTGAGAATTTCATTAATCTGGGGAATGAAAAAAGCATTCGTGTCTGAGAGGCAGAGACAACCCCTCCCAAGATCCAGTAAAACAGGCCAACACCCCAGCATGTAATAGTAAAACTTGCAAATCTTAGAACAAAGGAAACCATCTTAAGGGCATTTAGGGGGAAGAGATTCCTTACGTACAGAGGGAGGAACATCAGAATAATGTCAGACCTATCCTCAGAGACCTGGCAAGCCAGAAAGGCCTGGAAAGACATATTCAGGGTACCAAAGTAAAAGAACATGCAGCCAAGAATACTTTATCTGCCAAGGCTGTCATTTAGAATGGATGGAGAGATGCAGAGATTCCAGGACTGGCAGAAACTGAAAGAATATGTGACCACTAAGCCGGCCCTGCAAGAAATATTAAGGGGGGACTCTATAAAAGAAGAAAGACCCCAAGAGTGATATAGAACAGAAATTTACAGAGACAATCTATAGAAACAAGGACTTCACAGGCAACATGATGACAATAAAATATCTTTCAATAATCACTCTCAACGTGAATGGCCTAAATGCTCCCATAAAATGACACAAGGTTGCAGATTGGATAAAAAGACAGGACACCTCCATATGCTGTCTACAAGAGACTCATTCTGAACCCAAAGATACATCCAGACTGAAAGTGAAGGGATGGAGAACCATCTTTCATGCCAATGGACCTCAAAAGAAAGCTGGGGTAGCAATTCTCATATCAGACAAATTAGATTTTAAGCTAAAGACTATAGTTAGAGACACAGAAGGACACTATATCATTCTTAAAGGGTCTATCCAACAAGAAAATCTAACAATTGTAAATATCTATACCCCCTACATGGATTTATCTAGATTTATCTAGACAACTACATAAGCCTACTCTTAACCAAAATAAAGAGACATATTAATAATAAAACTCTAATTGTTGGAGACCTCAATACTCCACCTTCAGCAATAGACAGATCATCTAAGCAGAAAATCAACAAAGAAGCAAGAGCTTTGAATGACACACTGGACCAGATGGACCTCATAGATATATACAGAACATTCCAAACTAAAGCAACAGAATATTCATTCTTTTCAAGTGCACATGGAACTTCCTCCAGAATAGACCACATACTGGGTCACAAATCAGGTCTCAGCTGATACCAAAAGATTGAGATTATTCCTTGCATATTCTCAGACAATAATGCTTTAAAACTGGAACTCAATCACAAGAAAAAATTTGGAGGAAATTCAAACACTTTGAAACTAAAGACCACTCTGCTCAGGAATGTTTGGGTCCACCAGGAAAACAAAGAAGAACTTAAACAATTCATGGAAACCAATGAGAATGAAAACACATCGGTCCAAACTTATGGGATACTGCAAAGGCAGTCCTAAGGGGGAAATACATAGCCATCCAAGCCTCACTCAAAAAAATAGAAAAATCCCGATTCACCAAGTATCTTTGCACCATAAAGAACTGGAGATAAAACAACAAATGATGCCTAAGTCACAAATTAGAAGAGAACTAATTAAGATTAGAGCAGAGATCAATGAATTAGAAACCAGAAATATGATAGAGCAGATAAAAAAAAATAGAAGCTGGTTCTTTGAAAAAATTAATAAAATCGATAAACCACTGGCCAGACTTATCCAAAAGAAGAGAAAGGACCCAAATTAATAAAATTATGAATGAAAGGGGAGAGATCACGACTAACACCAAGGAAATAGAAACAATTATTAGAAATTATTATCAACAACTATATGCCAATAAATTAAGCAACCTGGAAGAAATGGATGCCTTCCTGGAAACCTATAAACTACCAAGACTGAAACGGGAAGAAATTGACAACCTGAATAGGCCAATAACCAGTAATGAGATTGAAACAGTGATCACACACTTCCCCAAAAAACACAAGTCCAGGGCCTGATGGATTCCCTGGGGAATTCTACCAAACATTCAAAGAAGAAATAATACCTATTCTCCTGAAGCTGTTTCAAAAAAATAGAAACAGAAGGAAAGCTTCTAGACTCATTCTATGAGGCCAGCATTACCTTGATCCACAAACCAGGCAAAGGCCCCATCAAAAAGGAGAATTTC
>NW_027796256.1:0-285 GCF_054177405.1 Leptonychotes weddellii | reverse complement strand
TGTGGTAAGTTCTTTGATAAGTGCTTGCTATATGTGAAAGTAGTGAATTGGGAGCTGGGGAATAACCCTTCCTAGAGGATGAGATGTTTAGTTGAATTTTTGAGGGAAGTTACTTACTTGGAAAAGGATTTCCCAGTTAGAGGAAGTGCAGAGACCTTAAACAACATAGATCTTTGAAATAGAAGAGTATGTCCTATGCCATTGGAGGAGAGACAGGGAATGACAGTAGATGAAGCCAGAGGGTAGGAAGGGGCTAAATAGGACTTTTTGTGCTGGATAAGCAGC
>NW_027796255.1:0-285 GCF_054177405.1 Leptonychotes weddellii | reverse complement strand
GAGCACGAGAGTGAAGAGGGTCAGAGGGAGAAGCAGACCCCCCGCTGAGCAGGGAGCCCAATGTGGGACTCGATCCCGGGACTCCAGGATCATGACCTGAGCCGAAGGCAGTCGCTTAACCAACTGAGCCACCCAGGCGCCCTCTCCTTCATTTTTAAAGCTAGTTTTGCTAGATATGGGATTCTTGATCAAGAGTCTTTTTCTTTGTGGCCTCTGTGATTGCTCATGAGAAGTCAGCTGTTAATCTTATTGAGGATTCCACGTAACTGATGACTTGTTTTTTTT
>NW_027796254.1:0-285 GCF_054177405.1 Leptonychotes weddellii | reverse complement strand
TAATTGTGTGTTGATTACTTTAAACCCATGAAAACAAATGACAATATTTTTACAGAGTTAAAGAAATTTATGAGAATCTCTGAAACATATATGTGAATCCCTAAAATCGTAAATTAGACTCTGAACATGTTTATAATTCATATTTGTCACCTATAACATTGACTGATTTATTGATTGAAATGAAAGTATCTGCAATAGTGTGAGCATCATTGCTAACTAAACTTGTATCTTACTGCTTCCATATTTAATCAAAAATTTAAATGTGTTTATGTTTCCATATTATAT
>NW_027796253.1:0-285 GCF_054177405.1 Leptonychotes weddellii | reverse complement strand
CATGAACCCTTGGATCTCCCCACAATGTCCCTTACTACAATGTCCCCTAGCTCTAAAGAATCTGTGGACTGATTTTAGAGAATAGCTGTACAGGGCCTGGATCGTTGTCGGCTTTATTTACCCCCCACCCCCAATAGTAAGTTACCCTGAATAAAACTCTCTGTAAACTTATGGTGTGGCCGGCTTTGTTTTTTGGTCTTAAAGTGCCTTTTCAGCTTGGGGGATACTTTATTGTCCCTCTTCCACCTTCTAACACCATGGATTAGTTTTGCCAAATTTTTAACT
>NW_027796252.1:0-285 GCF_054177405.1 Leptonychotes weddellii | reverse complement strand
TTTTTGCTAATTAATATAACAATTAGAGCAAGTTGATATTTTTAATCTCTTATAGCTGAGGAAGCTTGGTTTAATAATTTGTGTAAAGTCACATGAATAGAGTCATAGGCAGAATGTGAACTCATTTTTTTTCTCTTTTGTTTATTTATATCTTTCTTAATTTCTCTTAATATTTTGAGGTTTTTCTAAGGAGAGGTTTTATATACATTTGCTTAGATGTATTCCTAAGCAGCTGATGGTTTTTGATGATTTTTCAATTTCTAGTTTGTTACAATTTTTTTTTTT
>NW_027796251.1:0-285 GCF_054177405.1 Leptonychotes weddellii | reverse complement strand
AGCACTGGGTGTTATGCACAAACAATGAATCATGGAACACTTCATCTAGAACTAATGATATAATGTATGGGGATTAACATAAGAATAAAAAAAAAAAAGAAACTGCCGCAGCCACCACAGCCTTCAGCAACCACCACCCTGATCTGCAGCCATCAGAACTGAGGCAGGACCCTCTACCAACAAAAAGATTATGACTCACTGAAAGCTCAGGTGATGGTTATTTTTTAGCAACAAAGTACTTTCAACTAAGGTATGTACATTGGTTTTTTAGATTTAATGCTATTT
>NW_027796250.1:0-285 GCF_054177405.1 Leptonychotes weddellii | reverse complement strand
CCCGATGCGGGACTCGATCCCGGGACTCCAGGATCGTGACCTGAGCCGAAGGCAGTCGCTTAACCAACTGAGCCACCCAGGCGCCCCAGCATTTAATTTTAAGTTGAATCACAAAGGCATTGACCTAAGGCTCCATAAATTCTCTTCAACTGGTAACAGTTTTAGTCTCAGAATGGTGATTAAAACATTCTTATAAGCATGAATACCGTTCTTTTGAAATGTGTGTTCTCCACTGTGTTCATGCTGAGGTATTTAAGACAAGACTGAATGGGAGATGGTACCTGT
>NW_027796249.1:0-285 GCF_054177405.1 Leptonychotes weddellii | reverse complement strand
TAGAGCCTTGCCTCCAAAGGCTACAGATCCACAACCCTCCATTCTTCTCCACTCAAGGGCTGTGTACTTCAGCCGACATCAGCCTGACCCTCGTCCTGCGATGGCATGTCAAGTGGCTTTCTCATGAGAACCATACACTGCCTCAGGGCGGGCCACCAGCCATCTGGTCCGCATGAGTAACCGAGGACACTGATCACGTTCATGGCACTGTGTCCACGTGCTGTTCGAAGTCTCCCGCATATGGCAGGTCACGTAGCCCTCACCCAGAGCGAGGACGTGGGGACT
>NW_027796248.1:0-285 GCF_054177405.1 Leptonychotes weddellii | reverse complement strand
GTCTCTGGAGTGCCAGTCCTCTCTTCTTTTCACTGTACCCAAATCAATGATGCCCTCCTTACCTTGAGGAGTCTTAATACAAATATTGATATCTTGACATTTCTCAGGGATCTATCATTAATAGGGGGAGAGGTGGTGAAAATTCAATGTGTTCCATATACATAAGTGGTATAGCTCATATGTACTCAAAAAAAAAAAAAGGCAACTATCATTAACATTTGTAGGTTTTATTATGTGAGCTTTGTCTGCAGGAGGAGAGGGGAATCCTAAATGTGAAACTGGCCT
>NW_027796247.1:0-285 GCF_054177405.1 Leptonychotes weddellii | reverse complement strand
TTCTAAGTATGTTATTTGGGTCATCCTACTTGTTTAGACTTGCTTGTTTTCTGTAACCTGTCATGGACCAAGGACCATGAAATACGTTTCTTTTAAAAGGTTTTTTTTTTGTTGTTTTTGGTTTTGGGTTTTTTTTACCTATTTCTTCACTTATCTCCTGTAGTGTTTTTTTTTTTCAAATTATTTTTTATGCTAAATCATTGGTTTTCAAACTTTGCTACTCATTGGAATAACCTAGAGAGCTTTCAAAAATCTGATGCCCAGATCATACTCCATACCAATTAA
>NW_027796246.1:0-3143 GCF_054177405.1 Leptonychotes weddellii | reverse complement strand
AACACTACATCTAAAACTAATGATGTAATGTATGGGGATTAACATGACAATAAAAAAATAAAAAAAAAAACAGTATGGTATTGGCACAGAAATAGACACATAGATCAATAGAACAGAATAGAAAACCCAGAAATGAACCCACAACTATATGGTCAATTGATCTTCAACAAAGTAAGAAAGAATATCCAGTGGGCAAAAGACAGTCTCTTCAACAAATGGTGTTGGGAAAACTGGTCAACTACATGCAAAACAGTGAAACTGGACCACTTTCTTACACCATACACAAAGGTAAATTCAAAATGGATTAAAGACCTAAATGTGAGACCTGGAACCATAAAAATCCTACAAGAGAGCAGAGGCAGTAGTGTATCCAACATTGTTCCTAGCAACATCTTTCAAGATACATCTCCTGAGGAAAGGGGAACAAAATCAAAAATAAACTATTGGGACTTCATCAAAATAAAAAGTTTCTGCACAGCAAAGGAAACAACCAACAAAACTAAAAGACAACATACTGCATGCAAGAAGATAATTGCAAATGACATATCCAATAAAGGGTTAATATCCAAAATATATAAAGAACTTATAAAACTCAACCCAAAAAACCAAATAATCAAATGGGCAGAATACATGACAGACATTTCTCCAAAGACATCCAGATGGCCAACAGACACATGAAAACATGCTCAACATTACTCATCATCAGGGAAATGCAAATCAAAATCACAGTGAGATATCACCTCACATGTATTAAAATGGCTAAAATAAAAAACACAAGAAACAAGTATCGACAAGGATGTAGGAAAAAGGAACCCTCCTGCACTGTTGGTGGAAATGCAAACTGGTGCAGTCACTGTGGAAAACAGTATGGAAGTTTCTAAAAAAATTAAAAATATAACTACCCTATGATCCAGTAATCACACTACTGGGTATTTACCCAAAGAATATGAAAACACTAATTTGAAAGGATATATTTACCCATGCGTTTGTTGCAGCATTATTTACAATAGTCAAATTATGGAAGCAGCCCAAGTGTCCATGGACAGATGAATGGATAAAGAAGATTTAGTATATAGATATAGATAGTGGACTATTATTCAGCCATACAAAATAAAATCTTGCCATTTGCAACAACGTGTTGGAGCTGGAGAGTATAATGCTAAGTGAAATAAATCAGAGAAAGACAAATACCATGTGATTTCACTGATATGTGGAATTTAAGAAGCAAAACAAAAGATCAAAAGGGGAAAAAACAAAGAAACAAACAAAAAACCAGACTTAACTATAGAGAACAAACAGATGGTTACCAGAGGAGAGGTGGGTGGAGGATGGGTGAAATAGGTGAAAGGCATTAAGAGTACACTTATCTTGATGGGCACTGAGTAATATATAGAACTGTGGAATCACTATATTGTACACCTGAAACTAATATAACTCTGTGTATTAACTCTAGTGGAATTAAAATTTTTTTAAATTAAACTATAGGAAACAAACTGAGGATTGCTGGAGGGGAGGTGGGTGGGGGAATGGGGTAATTGGGTGATGGGCATTAAGGAGGGCACATGATGTGATGAGCACTGGGTGTTATATGAAACTGATAAATTATTGAACACTACATCTGAAACTAATGATGTACTTACTATAAATTGGCTAATTGAATTTAAATTTTAAAAAAGAAAAAAATAGATCATAAAAAAAATCTTACCACATTAGATTTTCCTGGGTTGCTTGAAATTTTTAGAAGAATAACTACATATTTGCCATTATTTTTTGATGTTTTCATCCTTCAAGGCCCCACCCTAAAGTTAACTCCTACATGAAGTCCGCTTGTAATCTCCTAAGAACATTGTATTTGAAAATTAAACTTACCCCATTCAGCCTTCACAGGTATGTGTTTCTAGGTCCTCAGAGAAGAGCTGGTGGAGGAAAAGATGGAATTCCCTGATGCCAGTGCTTCCTCTGGGGCAGACAGTGTGGTGGCACTCATGTTACTACATTTCCCATAGTTATGTAAAGACAGACTGACAAAGCCTAAGCCTCTAGACTCTCTTTTGAGCTACCCTATTTTAGTTATGGATTTGAATCTTTGCACTGCCACTAACTGGCTGTGTGACTATGAGCAAATCTCAATCCCTTTCTGTTCTCAGTTTCTGAAGGATCCTTCCAGTTCTGGATTCTATTACTACAAGATGTAGGATGTTATGCTGCTCCATTCATGAGGACTTCTGGGACTAGGTATGTCCACTATCATTCTCTCTCTCTCTCTCTCTCTCTCAATCTCTCTCTCTTAGCTCTTCTATTTCCCTCTCTCTTCTGCTCCTCCCTCCCCCCTCTCTGTTATCTGTTTCTGTCTTCCTTTCTCCCTCTTTCTCTTTTCTCCTCCCTTCTTCCTCTTCTCCCTCTCTGTCATTCTCCATTGCTTCCTCTTTGTCTGTCTCTCTGACTTACTTTCTGCCTCTCTCTCCTCTGTGTCTTGCTTTCTCTGATTCTTTCTCTCTCTCTCTGCCCTACCCCCAACCCCAGGAAGTGAATCTGGCTGAATAGCTCCCAACCCAAAATAGCTTTGATACTTCCTGAGTGTTGCTGGTTAGTAGAAGTAGAATTGAGGTCCCTCTGAAGGCCTCAGGAAGCTCAAATCCCCCACCCCTCCCCTAGGGAAGTGTTCACAGAGCTAAGGAGGAAAGCCGCAGGATGAAGCATCTCATAGCAGGGCCAGCTGGCTCTTACCCTCCAGTCTTTCGCCCAAAGAGAGGGCATTGCCCACAGATCACAAAGGATCTCCATCTCCTAGGTGATCTGAACCAGAGATTCTTTTTTTATTATTATGTTATGTTAGTCACTATACAGTACATCATTAGCTTTTGATGTAGTGTTCCATGATTCATTGTTTGCGTATAACACCCAGTGCTCCATGCAGAACGTGCCCTCCTTAATACCCATCACCGGGCTAATCAATCCCCCCAACCCCCCTCCCCTCTAAAACCCTCAGTTTGTTTCTTGGAGTCATATTCTCTCTTGGTTCATCTCCCCCTCTGATCCCCCCCCCTTCATTTTTCCTTTCCTTCTCCTAATGTCCTCCATGCTATTCCTTATGTTCCACAAATAAGTGAAACCATATGATAATTGACTTTCTCTGTTTGACT
>NW_027796245.1:0-285 GCF_054177405.1 Leptonychotes weddellii | reverse complement strand
ATGTGTCTCTTTCACCGTCATTTTTGAATGGTAGTTTTGCCAAATACAGAATTCTTGATCTCAAGCCCTTGGGCATTCCTCTCTGAAAGCTTCAGGCTACACTGAAGAGGCAGCTGGGATCCCCCTTCCTATAGACAACCTGTGGCTCCCATTTATTCACATCTCTTCTCCTTCCCCACCCCCCAAGCCATGTTTTCTGTTTGGGTACTTAAACATCTCTTTTAAAATAAAGCTTGCATTTTTTTTTTAAAGATTATTTATTTATTTATTTGACAGAGAGAGAGA
>NW_027796244.1:0-285 GCF_054177405.1 Leptonychotes weddellii | reverse complement strand
CCATCTCAAGGCAAACAGGTGACTAAGGGGTGTTCCTCTCTGGGGGGCCAGGCTCCCTCAGAGCCGAGGTGCATGGCTGAGGGAGTGGAGCCCAGGCTGGACTCCAGCTGCGCTCGGCACCCTCTTGGGTAGGTGCCCAGGGTAGGGGCCCACCTACACAGCTGTGCGGGCCAGCCCTGGGTGGGGGGAAACATTGTCCCAGTGCTCAGTGTGCAAGTGTTGTTTTATCCCATGAGTGGGAACCACCATGCCCATGCTACAGAGAAGGGGATGGAGGCTTCTGGA
>NW_027796243.1:0-285 GCF_054177405.1 Leptonychotes weddellii | reverse complement strand
GGAGGTGGGCCAGATTTGGCCCTCGGGCCGTAGCGTGCTGACTCCTGTACCAGGGCCTGATTTCATAAGCCTGCCTACAGCTCATCTGTCTTAAGGACTATAGCTGTGTTTGTCTTACTATTTATGATTCGGCCCAGGCTCTGTGAAGTTAGACGTGAGCTTAGAGAAGATGGAAAGCCGCAAGCCCAGAGGTTATGATTGCTGTGCTCTCGTAACTGGCTTTACTAATATCTTGGCCACCTTGTCGCAGTGTCCTCATCCGCAGACTCCACGTACTTCGAGTCT
>NW_027796242.1:0-285 GCF_054177405.1 Leptonychotes weddellii | reverse complement strand
TTTATTTAATAACGGGCAAGCCCTCATATGAGAGTTCTTGGATAGGAGCTAGGTTGAAACAGGTGTCATAGGCCTTCAGACCTCAATAGGGTCTTCTCCCCGACACCTAAATTCTGCATTTAAGAGCTTAACACTGGGCCTATAGAACGCACATGGCAAATTAGCCATTAATATTATTGCTGTGATTGATACCATAAGTTATCCATAGAAGCTGGATTGAGCCACATGTCCTCAGTAAGACTTGCACAATCTAAACGAAAATTGCTTTAATGTACAAATCAACAA
>NW_027796241.1:0-285 GCF_054177405.1 Leptonychotes weddellii | reverse complement strand
TAAGGAGGTGTCTAAACACCGGCTCCCAGGGGAGGGGCTGTCTCACTGTACTCACTGACATGTACTTGAACCTGCAGTGGTCTCTTTGCCTTTAGGTCCTGTTTCACCCATTCAAGAGGTAATAAATTTCCCATTGATTGATGACAGTCCCTTGATCAACTCTAAGAGATGCTGGAATGTTGGAGAAACCCTGTCATGTAGATACGTACCTGGCCTGAGGTCCCCATCCCAGATCCTGTCTATGGAGGGGCTGTCCCCCACATCCTGTCCCTTGCCCCAGCAGGC
>NW_027796240.1:0-285 GCF_054177405.1 Leptonychotes weddellii | reverse complement strand
CAAGATTCCACCACATTCTACACTGCACACCTTATTCGTCTGAGAAATCATTGCTTGAATCAACAACCAGTACAACAGAAGGTTTCAATGAAATCGCTGTAAATGGCCAGAGAGGAGAGGCGAGCTGACTTGGGCTGTTTCTTGCGCCAGTAGCCTCACTTCCCAGCCCATCTTCTTTCTCCCAACACCCCATCCAAATGGTAAAGAGCTGGATGGAATATCAGAAGTGGCTAACAAGAGCTAGGGAAGTGTTTTCTTATCTCTGCTTGATTGATAAGAAACATG
>NW_027796239.1:0-285 GCF_054177405.1 Leptonychotes weddellii | reverse complement strand
TGACCCTCCCCCGTCTCATGTGCTCTCTCTCTCTCTTTCTCTCTCTCAAATAAATGAGTAAAATCTTTAAAAAAAAAAAAAAAAAGAAGTGTGTTTTATTCTGATAAAGGAAATACTTTGGGGGCGCCTGGGTGGCTCAGTTGGTTAAGCGACTGCCTTCGGCTCAGGTCATGATCCTGGAGTCCCGGGATCGAGTCCCGCATCGGGCTCCCTGCTCGGCAGGGAGTCTGCTTCTCCCTCTGACCCTCCCCCCTCTCATGTGCTCTCTCTCTCTCTCACTGTCTC
>NW_027796238.1:0-285 GCF_054177405.1 Leptonychotes weddellii | reverse complement strand
CAGAGGCATGTTGAAAAAGAAAAGCAAAGCTGGTGGCATCACAATTCCGGACTTCAAGCTCTATTACAAAGCTGGACATGACCACTCTTGAGACATGTTTACATCCTTGTCCTTGCCATGCTTCAATGTCAAACACCTAAAGTTTTTCCCTGCACATGCTATGCACATTCATGTGTCAATCAATGGCCTTTGCTTTCATTGTTCCTCTGCCTGAAATGTTCTTCCTGAATGAAAATTCTTCTAATATCTGAAGTTCTTCCTTGTTCTAACATTATAATCTGTAAC
>NW_027796237.1:0-285 GCF_054177405.1 Leptonychotes weddellii | reverse complement strand
GTCAATTCTGATTGGTTCTTTTTAATATTTTCTATCTCTTCATTGAAGGTCTCACTTGAGTTCTCCCATTCTTTTCTCTGGCCCAATGAGTATTTTTGAGATCATTACTTTAAATTCTTTATCAAGCCTATTGCGTATCAGTGAGTTCAGGGTCTTCTTATGTTGCCATCTTGAACTGCAACCTATTCCTGTATTTTGTATCACACCTTTAAATCTACCCATGTGTGTGATGTATATATTTTGGATATTTCAACTTATAATATAATTATATTATACAATTATTGA
>NW_027796236.1:0-285 GCF_054177405.1 Leptonychotes weddellii | reverse complement strand
AAAAAAAAATGATTACCTCATACAACTAAAACTTAAAAGGAGGGCGCCTGGGTGGCTCAGTCGTTAAGCGGCTGCCTTCGGCTCAGGTCATGATCCCAGGGTCCTGGGATCGAGCCCCGCATTGGGCTCCCTGCTCGGCGGAGAGCCTGCTTCTCCCTTTCCCTCTGTCTGCTGCTCTGCCTACTTGTGCTCTCTCTCTCTGTGTTAAACAAATAAATAAAAATCTTTAAAAAAAAAAAAAAGACTTAAAAGGAATAAAAACTGACAAAATTGAGATACACCAGA
>NW_027796235.1:0-3143 GCF_054177405.1 Leptonychotes weddellii | reverse complement strand
TTTTTTTTTTTTATTCTTATGTTAATCCCCATACATTACATCATTAGTTCTAGATGAAGTGTTCCATGATTCATTGTTCGTGCACAACACCCAGTGCTCCATGCAGAACGTGCCCTCCTCAATACCCACCACGAGGCCAACCCATCCTCCCACCCCCCTCCCCTCTAGAACCCTCAGTTTGTTTTTCAGAGTCCATCGTCTCTCATGGTTCGTCCACCCCTCCGATTTCCCCCGCTTCATTCCTCCCCTCCCGCTACCTTCTTCTTCTTCTTTTTTTTTTCTTAACATATCTTGCATTATTTGTCTCAGAGGTACAGATCTGAGAGAAGAAACCAGCTTCTATGCACCTGCTGCCTTTGTGGCCCTGAGGCCTTTACACACCCGTGTCCACCTGCCCCTCTCACGTGGCCATCTCCAGTGTCCACAGTGCCCTGCTGGGCTTCCTTATACTCATCTCCTAGGGCCACTGTAACGAAGTACCACAAAGAGGGTGGCCTGAAATAGCAAACGCGTATTGTCTCACAGTTCTGGTGGCTAGAAGTCTAAAACCAAGGTGGACACGAGGCCACGCTCTCTCTGAGACCCTGGGTAGAGCCCTCCTTGCCTCTTCCATGCTCCTGATGGTGGCCATCTGTCCTTGGCACGCCATGGTTTACAGCTGCCTCACTCTGATCTCTGCCTCTGCTCTCACGTGGCATTTTCCTCTTTTATAAGGACACCAGGAATATTGGAGTAAGGCCCCCCAACAATAACCTCATCTCATCCTGATCACATCTGCACAGCCCCTAGTTCCAAAGAAAGCCACCTTCATAACTACCAAGGGTTAGGACTCCCAACATATCTTTTGGGCAGAGACACAATTAAACCCATAACCCTTGTCTTTCTGAGGCTCCCGAAGGAGCCAGAGACTTGTCCAGAGCGCCCTTGAAGAATAAAATTTTGAGAATTCCACTGCCATCTTTCAGTTACCAACAAACCCACTGGCTATCACTGGCCAGGCCCCCTGAAGCTTCCTTTGAAGCTTTGGTGTATCCTTGCTCACACCCCAAATCCAGCGGAAGTTTTAGGCACCCTGGAAACTACCCTGAGAAGTTGGGTGGAAGTTGGGTTAAATTGGAAGCACAGAGTGAGTGTTTCTTTCTTCTCCTGAGCTGAGCTAAGAGTTAGCTGAAGAACGACCCGTCTGAGGAGCCCTGGGAGGGAAAATGGCTGGGGGCAGGAAAAGGGCTGAGGCTGCTGCAAGAGTGTTGTGGGTGGTTTGCCAGTCAGAGGACCTCCCCCCCAAATTCTAGCTGGAGAAGAGAAGGCTGCCATCCTGTTTTGTTCTCTAAGGAGGGCTTGTGTTCTTGATTTTAATCTTTTTCCCCCAAGGACATGAGAAAGGCTCATAAGTTGGGAGTCTGATTCCTGTCACCCATCACCCATCACCCAACACTCAGACCCCTTTCCAGGAATCTGTGATGCTCATGTTTGGGCAGAATTCGGTTCTCCTCCATTTTCCAGTGTCCCTGCCCCCTGCAGCATCCAGAGAAAATCCTGCCACAATTAATGCTGGGCTTAGGCATCTCTTCCATTAGCTCCGGGGAAAGGGAGTTTAATCTGCAAAATTACTCTAAAGTTACCAAGAGGGCTCTCCAATTCTGAACATTTTCAATAGCCAACACTCATTCCTCTCCCAATGCAAAGAAGAGATTTATTCTGGCCAGCTTATCCCAAGTAAATCTTGGGTGTCTCAGCTTTACAGTTTAACGAGAAACCAGCGCTTTATAATAACTGCTCAGATTAAACTCCAACATACTTTCAAACCATTAACCTGGAAGGAATTGTAACGATAAATTAAACATATTAATGAAGCTGTACTACAAGCTCGAAATTTGTTAGGTAAATTGTAGCATTATTAACAACCAACTTGACTTATCACAATCTATCATTGGAGGGAAATGAACTAAAACAGTGATTACATGACATGCAAACCTCGCCAGAATAAATGAAAACAGAAATGATTGTTAACAGCAAATGCAAATCTACTGAGACATTTTCATGTGAGTGCCAAACCTGGCATATCTTTTAAATTCTTCTTTCTCTCCTTTCCACTTTCTCCTCTTCCCAACCCCTCCATTCCCTTCACTCTTCTCTTAGGAGGATCTGAGGGCCCGGTTTGGGGTTTACTGGTCATCATACTCATCTTCAGTTCTGCACTCACTTTGCAGAGAGTCTAGTTTTTGCACACAGTGTAAATCCCTCCGGGTACTTGTTACCCGTGGTTCGCCTGTCTCTGTCCCTGCGTGGCTCGGTACATCCCGCAGCATCTCGGTCCTCAGGCAGACATTGGGATTACTGGCACCCGAATGAGTTTGTGCCCTGGTAGGATCGCAGAATCTTATGCTTGGAGGAACCTCAGAGATAGGAGGTCCTCACTTCTGCATAAGGGAGTGAATGCGCAGCAGGTGACCTATCTTTCTTTTTTTTTTTTTTCCTTTTTTCTTTTTTATTCTTATGTTAATCCCCAGTGACCTATCTTTCTTACAGCCACCCAGATATTGAAGTGGCAAAAAGTGGAAGTCACAAGTCTTGCAAAAGTGACCTATCTGTCCATGAGGCCACACATTTCTCAATCTGGGGCTCAGAGCTCTGGATAGAACCTGGTCACAGTCTGAGGGTGGTCCATGCCATCGTGGCCCAGTGGGGGCCCAGCCACCCATGGCCCAGGGGAGTCCCTGGTGTACTGAGCCCCAGCACAGCAGAGCCGCTGCATAGACAGAGGATCTGGCAGACCGACTTTGGAGCATCTGCCTAGAATTGTCCTGGGAGATTGCAGGAGGACCAGGTCAGACCTCTGGGGCTTCGGCGTTGACGGCTTTGCTTTTACTGTCTCGTCATAGTCCTTGGCGATCCTGATGCCTAACTCCTCAGATCACTGTGAGGACTGTGGACGGCATGGTACCATGGTAATGACTGCTGGCACGTCAACACACCTAATCGTCACATTGTCTGAAGAAGAACTAAGTACAAAGTACTTACTTCCACCATCAGCCCGTCCCTCCCCCCGCATAGGTAAACTAAGGCCATTCTCCAGTGGGGAGGGGATGAGAGAGGCGGAAATGTTGGGATGGCGGGGGGGGGGGGGGGGGGGGGGGGGGGGG
>NW_027796234.1:0-285 GCF_054177405.1 Leptonychotes weddellii | reverse complement strand
ATGGGATTAAATAAAAAAAAAATGGGACAGGATTACAATCATTATCCCTATAGTTAAGTCATCTTTTATACTTAAGATACAGTTGTGTATTTTCTATCTCCTTGATCATATTTTAAAGTTTGTCTCCTTTATTTTTAATCTTTTTTTCATTTTTTTTTCAAGTTAGATTTATTTTTATTTATTTTTTATTTTTTTTATTGTTATGTTAATCCCCATGCATTACATCATTAGTTTTAGATGAAGTGTTCCATGATTCTTTGTTTGTGCATAACACCCAGTGCTCCA
>NW_027796233.1:0-285 GCF_054177405.1 Leptonychotes weddellii | reverse complement strand
ATTAGCCTCCAGGCTGACTCGGTTTGAAAGCTAAAATCAGAAGGCAGAAGGCAGTTGTCGCAACACCACCACCCCCCGCCCCCCGCTTCTGTCCACGTGCTTGCTGATGGCAAGCGGAGCCCGGTACCAGCTCAGAGTCCACGGGCTTGGCTGAGCGTGGATCAGACAGACCCTAAATCTGGCCCCCTTGGGAAGGGCTCGGGGCATGGACAGCCCGCGGTAGCCCATGACCTGGACAAGTCACGCCAGCTCACAGAGCTTCGGGTCCCTCATCGGCCGACTGTG
>NW_027796232.1:0-285 GCF_054177405.1 Leptonychotes weddellii | reverse complement strand
ATTTAATACTAAACTTCCATTAACCATGTACTTTTAAAATAATTGCTGAAAAGATTAATTGAAGAAAAGTTATGAAACAAAAAAAATAGTCCTACGTTTATATACACAGTAAATAAGACCACATAGCAAGAGCATATTCAGATTGCAATTTTTGTTTATATTTTGTTTCATTCCAATTCCAGTATAGTTAACATACAGCATTATATTAGTTTCAATATAGTGATTCAGCAATTCCATACATCACCCAGTGCTCATCACAAATGCTCTTCTTTATCCCCATCACCT
>NW_027796231.1:0-285 GCF_054177405.1 Leptonychotes weddellii | reverse complement strand
TGTGTGTCTGTGTCTGTGTGTGTGTCTGCGTGTGTGTCTATGTCTGTGTGTGTGTCTGTGTGTGTCTATGTCTGTGTGTCTGTGTGTGTGTGTCTGTGTGTGTGTCTATGTCTGTGTGTGTGTGTCTGTGTCTGTGTGTGTGTGTCTCTGTCTGTGTGTGTGTGTCTATGTCTGTGTGTCTGTGTGTGTGTGTCTGTGTGTGTGTGTCTGTGTGTGTGTCTATGTCTGTGTGTCTATGTCTGTGTATGTGTCTGTCTGTGTGTGTGTGTGTCTATGTCTGTGTGT
>NW_027796230.1:0-285 GCF_054177405.1 Leptonychotes weddellii | reverse complement strand
CTTTCATCCCTGTTGGTATTGTTTGGAATGCAGTTACTGGATTTCATATCCGCAAATGTAAATATTCAATTTACAGTAATTCTTATAATTTTTTTTGTTAATTAATATTTATTTACATAAAAGGTAGATTTTCATGAAATAAGATCATTTTGACTTAAGGAAAATTTGTCTAAAAAATATAGACATAAAGTAGAAGAAAGCTGTGAAAAGCACAGATTCAAGAATTACATCTTTTATAATTGGTCAGACTAGTATTATTCCAACCTTGTTGCAATAAGTCAGCGC
>NW_027796229.1:0-285 GCF_054177405.1 Leptonychotes weddellii | reverse complement strand
CCCCCCCCCACTAACCTCCCTTCTGGTAACCCTCTGATCTTTATAGTTAAGAGTCGGTTCTTTTGGTTTGTCCCTTTTTCTTTCTCTCCTTCCTTCCTTCCTTCCTTCCTTCCTTCCTTCCTTTTCTTTTATTCTTTTTCCTTTTTCCTTTTTTCCCCTTTTTCCTTTCCTTTCTTTGTTTTGTTTCTTTTTTTTTTTTTAAAGATTTTATTTATTTATTTGAGACAGAGAGAATGAGAGACAGAGAGCACATGAGAGGGGGGAGGGTCAGAGGGAGAAGCAGGC
>NW_027796228.1:0-285 GCF_054177405.1 Leptonychotes weddellii | reverse complement strand
CACTGTTGACTTTTGTTTTGAAAGATAATCTAGATGCTGTGTATACGTGAAAGTAAAGGATTCTCTAAGGATCAGTTACAATCCTGTGTTGATCTCCATGAACACCTAGAGCCAGACGTGAATGAGATGTTCTAACTACTGATTACTGTAATACTGTGCTGGTGTCTAAGACTAAGGACAATCTGCTTTAGCTTGTCCTCATTTTTCATAGAATAATATTTGTACCTGGTTTGTGTTGCATTTTTGATATTAAGCTTTCCTGTTCAAATTACTATGTGATTTCTC
>NW_027796227.1:0-285 GCF_054177405.1 Leptonychotes weddellii | reverse complement strand
GAGGGCACTTTCTGCATGGAGCACTGGGTGTTCTGCACAAACAATGAATCATGGAACACTACATCTAAAACTAATGTTGTAATGTATGGGGATTATCATAAGAATAAAAAAAAAAAGGAATATCAGAAAACTCTACCTATATGAAGGAATATCTAAGTCAATGCTAAGGAAGTAGTAGAATTTAACCAGGTTTTGGGGGTGGATGGATGGGTAGAGATTCTGGCATTGTTAACCAAAAATTTATGTGCTTCAGACAAAATAGACTGAATTTGAAAAAAAAATTTT
>NW_027796226.1:0-285 GCF_054177405.1 Leptonychotes weddellii | reverse complement strand
ATGGAGAACCATTTCACTGGAATAGATGAACTAATAACTGTGCTAAAGACAAATATCTTTTAGCTGTGGAAATTATACTTTTCCTTTAGTCATTTCTAAAATCATGCTACAGTCCCAAAAGTATTCAGTGTCTCAAAGTGCTGGTGAGATTGGAAGCCATGATGGATGTTCATCCTTATTTTAGAGAGTGAGAGCCTAAGAAAAAGAAATGTTGGAAAATTTTATCAAGTAGTGACATATTGGGGATGGACCAGGATATAATGACTGTGAATTCCACTGACTCCT
>NW_027796225.1:0-285 GCF_054177405.1 Leptonychotes weddellii | reverse complement strand
CAAGAGTACTCCTCTTTTGGTGTAAACAGACTCACGTCTGTCATTGACATTTTCTTTGGACATTGCTCTTTTTTTTTTTTTTTTTTAAAGATCTATTTACTTATTTTAGAAAGAGAGCGAGCATGCGTGGGGGAGGGGCAGAGGGAGAAGAGGAGAGAGAGGGAGAGAAGCAGACTCGCCACCGAGTGCGGAGCTCAACACGGGGCTCTATCCCACGACCCAAGCCAACCACCCAGGCGCCCCTGGACATTCGTCTTTTGGGTCCTTGTGATAATTTCTATTCCA
>NW_027796224.1:0-3143 GCF_054177405.1 Leptonychotes weddellii | reverse complement strand
TCTCAAATAAATAAATAAAATCTTTAAAAAAAAAAAAAAACAGTTCCTCCCCGATGAAGGTATTTTACATTCAGTGATACCCAAATCCATAACCTTAATCATGTGGTTTAAAGAAATAATGTACCATAACATAGGCATGGGACACTCAGCTGTGAACAATTAAATGAGATTGATAAAAATCAACACCAGATAAACACCCTTTTGACAATAGGCCTCATCATATGATGCTTGAGAGAAACCGAGTTGCAAATAATAAAGATATAAAAAATGCTGTGAAAGATTTCAATTTAACACAGAGATAAATATTACAACTATGTGTTTAACCAACTAATCAGGAATTTGGTCATTCTTTTATTTTATTACTAGTACAGTGCCTAAGACGTAACAAATGGCCCCAAAACCATTTGCCAGGAATATACATTTGCATGCTGATATTTTATGATTCACAGTTTGTCCTTAACTTGTGCAAACTCCCTGCTCATTTTCTTCTTCCAGTTTTACCTATTTTAGTGTTCCCTGACACACTCTTGCTTCTTCTGATGACTGGCAAAGGAACTACTAACACTGGTGGTAACAAGAAGAAGAAGAAATAATAATAAATACCCCATGTCTGCATAATGTTTTATAGCTGTCAATGTTTTAGCTACTAATATTTCAGCTTAACTCTCATAAGAAAACTGTGAGGAAGACAGGATTATTATACTGAATATATGGATAAAGGGACCAAAACTCATGGAAGTCATTTGCCCCAGTTCCCACAGCTTGTGAGTAATATAATCAAAGCATGTATCCAAGCCTACTGAGTCCAAATTCATTTCTCTTTCCATGTTTCTATTCTAAGTTGGGGAAGAGCTGAAAATCAAATAACTCTATTTGGATGATTTCTGAAATGAATTTCAGCTCTTCATCAATCATGGTGGTTAAAGGTGTGATAGACCACAGGTAAACAGCAGGCACTTAATCATTTGTTCACCTACTTACACAACAAACAATTCTTTGGTGCCTCATATTTGCCAAGCATATAAAATCACTTGGCAGTGGGGCGCCTGGTTAACACAGTTAAGCATCTGCCCTTAGTTCAGGTCATGATCCCAGGGTTCTGGGATTGAACCCTGTGTCAGACTCCCTGCTCAGGGGGAAGCCTGCTTCTCCCCATCCCTCACCCCTCTCCCCTGCCTGTGCTCTCTCTCTCGCTTGTTCTCACTCTCTCAAATAAATAAATAAAATCTTAAAAAAAAAATCACTTGGCAGGTCCAATTGTCCTTAAGCACTTAGGGTATTTACGTTATAAGGATACAATTTAGATTGGTATATTTTTAGCATTTCAGGATAATTTTCAGAAAGAAATCAGCAGGATAACAACTTTTTAATCATCTGGTTCAAGTTTGCACTCAGACTGTAAGAGGTGGAGGGTGGAGAAGGACACCACATGGTAAATGAAAGGCTGTTGTAGTGAAGACCATGGTGTGCAACGGAGATGCCACAGTCCTCCCCACACCACTCCCAAGACTGATGCACTCATTGACCCCATTGCTAAGAATAATAGCAATAGACAACTTGATGTTGAGTGCCTCAACAGGGGCTGCCCTTTGTTGACCAGGGCTGACAGTAAGAGATTCCATTATAAAACCAGGCCCCTTGATAGCAGATGGGATGATAAGACACCAAAATAATAAAGGCCAGGTGGTGGAAGATAATCATCAAAAGTAAGGTGGACACAGCAGCAAGATTGGAATGGCAGCCTGGAGGGTTTGATGACCCACAGACTCACAATAGACATGATTATTAGAACACAATATTGCTAGGGGCAAGATAAATGAGCCACCAAGAAAGGTACTACTCAATCTGTACAATCAAAAAAAACAAACAAAAAATCAGAGACAGGTGATTGGGAGGCTGATGGCATGTAAAAAGTCTCAATCCCAGCCATGAGAGACGATGGACTCTGAAAAACAAACTGAGGGTTCTTGAGGGGAGGGGGATGGGAGGATGGGTTAGCCTGGTGATGGGTATTAAAGAGGGCACGCTCTGCATGGAGCACTGGGTGTTATACACAAACAATGAATCATGGAACACTACTTCAAAAATTAATGATGTAATGTATGGTGATTAACATAACAATAAAAATTTTTAAAAAAAAAAGTCCCAATCCCTTGCCCAATTTCTGAACCTAAGCCAGGTACAGGGTATTATCAAATATTTTGAAGATTTTTGGATCCAGGCTCCAGGTTGACATTTATACCAAGGACCCAAGGCATCATTCACAACCACCTATTAGAGTGGGGGTGTCTGAAGACCAGGTAATTTAAAAAAAGAAAAAAAAGTTCAACTCACAGAAGGTCTACTGGGTTCATAGACCTATCAATAGGTCCTCTAAATGAAAGAAATTTTCGTGGTGGTTGGTGCAACCCCAAACTGGTTTCTTGGCCAGCCAAAATAGTAAACCGAAAAAACGTTACATCCTGAGAGAACTGGCAGAAGTTGGTACCATGTTTAAAGACCTACAGGACTTAAGGAGGGTGGTCCCAACCATTTCTCTATTTAATTTGCAAGTCTGGTTCCTGCAAAATCAGATGGATCCTGGAGGCTTAACAATAGACCACCACAAACTCAACCAAGCAGTCTCAATTGTAGTTACTGTACCAAGTATGTATCTTTGCTAGAACAGATTAGCACAGCCTCAGGCATATGGTATGCAGCCATTGACCTGGCTTATGCATTCTTTCCCATCTCTATGAGAGGCAGTTCTCACAACAGTGAACATTCACAGTCTTGCCCTGGGGGCTATGCTAACTCTCTTGCCCTATATCATAAAGTGATCCGAAGGGACCTGGATCATCTGGGCATGCTGCAGAATATCACATTTGGCCTGCCATATCAATGATAAGTAAATTGGGCTGGAATATTGAGAAGCAGCAGTATGTTGGAAGCTTTAGTAATAAACATAACCCTCAGGCGGGTAAAGATAAACCCTACAGAGACTAAGAGATCTGCAACGGTCAGTAAAATGTTGAAGGCCTAGTAGTCTGGAAGAATGCCAGGACATCCTCTCAAAATAAAGAAGAAATAATGTGCTCTGGTAAGCGCTGTGAACTGTGCAAGACTGTTGAATCTCAGATCTGTACCTCTGAAACAAATAATGC
>NW_027796223.1:0-285 GCF_054177405.1 Leptonychotes weddellii | reverse complement strand
GAGCCCGATGCGGGACTCGATCCCAGGACCCTGAGATCATGACCTGAGCCGAAGGCAGACGCTTAACCATCTGAGCCACCCAGGCGCCCTAAGACATTCCAAGATTTATTCTAGTTCAGAGAAGAAGCAACTGAGAAAGTGTTAGTAGAAGCATTATCATCTCTAATCTTTTCAAGTACAAGAAAGAAAGAACACTTATTAAGTAGTAAATGATAACAGCCAATCACTTGATTAATTTGATATTGTTCTCTATCATGACAAAAGTAAAAAAAAAAATGACATAGC
>NW_027796222.1:0-285 GCF_054177405.1 Leptonychotes weddellii | reverse complement strand
TAGAGTAGAGGCCTGGAAATATTTCTGGAGTTCTGAAGTGGGTCCTAAGTTGGTAGTCATATCTGGGGGGGTCGGGGGGTGTAGGTGGGTGGTGGTAATGATAGTGAGGGTTCAAAATATTACAGCAGTGTATAATAATTCATGTCCCAGGTATAATATCATATATTTCAAACCAACTGATTCTAAAATCCATGGAGGGAGTATGGAGATTCTGGGGATGGGACTGAGCTGAAGAATAGGGATTGATCCTTCACATGCTGGACAAGCAATAAAGGCACTACCATT
>NW_027796221.1:0-285 GCF_054177405.1 Leptonychotes weddellii | reverse complement strand
GTGAAAGGACCAGTTCGGATGCCTACCAAGACTCTGAGAATCACTACAAGAAAAACTCCTTGTGGTGAAGGTTCTAAGACCTGGGGTCGTTTTCAGATGAGGATCCACAAGCGACTCATTGATTTGCACAGTCCTTCTGAGATTGTTAAGCAGATTACTTCCATCAGTATTGAGCCAGGAGTTGAGGTTGAAGTCACCACTGCAGATGCTTAAATCAACCTTTTTAATAAATTGATTATCGGTTGTTAAAAAAGAAAAATGTAGATGGCCCTGTCAGGTCCTGCC
>NW_027796220.1:0-285 GCF_054177405.1 Leptonychotes weddellii | reverse complement strand
TTCCACTGGGAATCTGACTATGACAGAGAAAGTGGGGAGGGGCTTGCAACAACCAGCACACAGATCCCTGCAGACCAGGTTGATATCTCCAGTGCCCAAGTAGTAATCCCAAACAGCGGCTTTGCTCATCTGCAAAATTAAATCAGGGACAGACTCTGATCAGGGAACTCAGCAAGGTACTGATTGGCCTGGTTCAGATGCTGAAACAAGGAGTGTTGCTGACCCTAAAGCCCTGGTTGCCCATGCTTAGGCAAGGTGCTGAATCATAGCCCCACCCCCTGTGAA
>NW_027796219.1:0-285 GCF_054177405.1 Leptonychotes weddellii | reverse complement strand
CACGCCTAGTTCACTTCGGATCTTCATGCCAAGCAGTGTTTTACATACGGCCATCATCAATGCATGCCTTACAAATCCAGTTTCATCCACCAGATCAAAAAGCGTTGCTGCGCTCCGTCTTCCAGTGCCTTGCTGGGTGAGAGTATCTAAATTAGTTTAAGAGATTACCTTGTGATAGGCAGCAGTTAATCTTTTTTTTAAATTTTTTTATTTTTTTTATTCTTATGTTAATCCCCATACATTACATCATTAGTTTTAGATGTAGTGTTCCATGATTCATTGTTT
>NW_027796218.1:0-285 GCF_054177405.1 Leptonychotes weddellii | reverse complement strand
GCTTTGAAATAGTGAGTTGTATGTTATGTGGATGTCATCTGCATTTTTTTAAAAAAAGAAAGAAAAGAAAGGTATTTTGGAGTCCCCACTAAGCAGCTGCTACAGGTGATGGGCTTGAGTGTTTTAGGGAAGAGAAAGGCTTGTGTCCTGAGGAGTTGGCAGTCCGCAGGGACATCAGGGATGTGAAACTACAGTCCGTGTCAACGTGAACCACAAAACCCACGACCTGGAAGACGCGGTGTGGTCTATGCAAGTGGAAATCACAGAAAAGGTGTGTTATCATAA
>NW_027796217.1:0-285 GCF_054177405.1 Leptonychotes weddellii | reverse complement strand
AGCTCCCAGGGCAGAGGAGGGTAGGGGCTGGGCCACTCTTCCCTTCCTGAATCTCCTCTGCTCCTCCAGAATAACTCAAAGCCTTTACATTAATTACCTGTTAGCTAGTGGGAGTGCTCCTAATTTATATTAGCCTTTCAACTTCTCATCTTAGAGTTTGGTGTTTGCTAGTTAATTCGAAGCACACTTTATCCTCACACGCTCTTACATGTGCGGACCTAAGTGTCCTATTGTGAATCCCCTGCCTATCAGACACCCACAGGCTGGACCCAGGTAACTCTGGAG
>NW_027796216.1:0-285 GCF_054177405.1 Leptonychotes weddellii | reverse complement strand
CCACTGGCCCTGCTCCTCCTATCCTCACTATCGAGGAACAAAGAGCACCCCAAGCTGTTGAGCTACCTCCTTATGAGGTTCATGATGCCAAATCAACACGAAGGGGTCCTGAGGCTCCCCCAGACTTAAACTGCCCACTTCAGGTTTTTCCACAGGAGCCCCAAGTAAAACTGATGGTGGGGAAAAAACTGATTAACTTATTAGTGGACTTAGATACAACATATTGGGTATTAAAGCTAATTCAAGATTGTCAGCTTAATTAAAATAGACATCTTTAGAGTTATT
>NW_027796215.1:0-285 GCF_054177405.1 Leptonychotes weddellii | reverse complement strand
ATAGCTGGGTCTTGCTTTTTTAATCCAATCTGGCAATTTCTGGGGTGTTTCAATCATTTTCATTTAATACGATTATCAACATGACAGAGTTTACTCTCTTGCTATTTCAGTTCTACTTGTCCTTTCTGTTGTTTGTTCCCTTTCTCTTCTTTTTCTTCATTCTTTTGCACTACACGATTATTTTTTGGAAGATTTTATTTTATTACATTTTTTGATAGCACATTAGCTATAATTCTTTGTATAGTTTTATTTTAATGGCTGCTTTCGGGTTTATTGTATTCAACT
>NW_027796214.1:0-285 GCF_054177405.1 Leptonychotes weddellii | reverse complement strand
AATTGCATAAAATTGTAGGAGGTGATGATAGCTATGAAAAAGGAAAAACTAGGACAGGGTAAGAAAAAGGGAGACCCAGGAGGCAGGGGAAAGGGGGAACAGGGTGGAGGTGGGGAGTCGGGCAAACTGCTCTGCCATCGGTGGGGGTGGGCCTGCTGAAGAAGGCAAGGTTGAGTGAAGACCTGAAAGAGCAGAAGGCTGGAAGCCTAGGGGTCTCTGTGGGAAGAGTGTCCCAGGCACCAGCTAGACTGGGGAGCAAGGAGACCAGCATTGCTGCTGTACCCT
>NW_027796213.1:0-3144 GCF_054177405.1 Leptonychotes weddellii | reverse complement strand
CAAATGGCAAGATTTCATTCTTTGTATTGGCTGAATAATACTCCATTGTATAAATATATGCCATGTCTTCTTTATCCATTCATCCATTGCTGAATACTTAGGTTGTTTCCATATCTTGGTTATTGTAAATAATGCCTCAATGAATATATATCCTTTTGAATTAATGTTTTCATTTTCTTCAGATAAATACCCAGAAGTGGAATTGCTGCATCATATGATAGTTCTGTATTTAATTTTTTCAGGAACCTCCATACTGTTTTCCACAGTGGTGGCACCCATTGACATTCCCACCAACAATGCACAAGGGTTCCCTTTTCTCTACATCCTCACCAACACTTGGTTTTTCTTGTCTTTTTGAGGATAGCCATTCTAACGGTATGAGTTGATATCTCATTATGGTTTTGATTTGCATTTCTCTGACGATTAGTGGTGTTGAGCATCTTTTCATGTACCTGTTGGCTGTCTGTATGTCTTCTTTGTGAATATGTCTATTTAGACCTGCCCAGTTTTTAATCAGATTGTTTGTTGTTTCACTATTGAGTTGTGTGATTTTATATATATATTTTGGATATTAATTAGCACATTATCAGATACATGATTTGCAAATATTTTCTCTCATTTAGTAGGTTGCCTTTTCATTTTGTTGATGGTTTCCTTTGCTGTGCAGAAGCTTTTTAGTTTGATGTAGTCCCCCTTGTTTAGTTTTGTGGTTGTTGACTTTGCTTTTGGTGTCAGCTTCAAAAAAGTTAACACCAACACCTATGTCAAGGAGCTTATCACCTAAGAGTTTTACAGTTTCAGGTCTTATGTTCAAGTTTTTAATCCATTTTGAGTTAATTTTTGTATATGATGTAAGATATTGGTCCAGTTTCATTCTTTTGCATATAGCTATCCAATTTTCCCAGCACTATTAGTTGAAGAGACTATTCTAGTCTAAGTGTATACTCTTGCCTCTCTTGTCATACATTCATTGATCATATATGCATGGATTTATTTCTGGGCTCTATATTCATTTCATTTCTCATATGTCTATTTTTATGCCAATACCCTACTGTTTTAATTACCATATTTTTGTAATATAGTTTGAAATCAGGGAGCATGGTGCCTCCAGGTTTGTTCTTCTCTCTCAAAATTGCTTTGGTTATTCAGGATCTTTTATGATTACATAAATATTTTAGAATTTTTTGTTCTATTTCTGTGAAAAATGCCTTAGGAATTTTGATAGAAATTTCACTGAATCTGTATATTGCTTTAGGTAACATAGACAATTTAACAATATTAATTCTTCTGATTCATGATCATGGAATATCTTTCTATTTGTGTCTTCTTCAATTTCTTTCATTAATGTCTCGTAGTTCTCAATATATGTCTTTTACCTCTTTAGTTAAATTTATTCCTAGGTAATTAAATGTGAAACCAGAAACCATAAAAACCCTAGAAGAGAACACAGGCAGTAACCTCTTTGACATCGGCCATAGCAACTTCTTTCTAGATATGTCTCCTGAGGCAAGGGAAACAAAATAAAAAATAAACTATTGGGACTACATCAAAATAAAAACCTTCTGCACAGTGACGGAAACCATAAACACAACTACAAGGCAACCCTGTGGAAGGGGAGAAGATATTTGCAAATGACATATCTGATAAAGGGTTAGTATTGAAAATGTAAAGAACTTATAAAACTCAACACACCCAAAAAGAATAATCCAATTAAAAAATAGGCAGAAAAAAATAAAAAAAATAAAAAATGAAAAATAAAAAATAGGCAGAAGACGTGAATACTTTTCCAAAAAAGACATCCAGATGGCCCACAGACACATGAAAAGATGCTCAACATCACTTATCATCAGGGAAATGCAAATCAAAACCTCAATGCGATATCATACTCACATCTGTCAGAATGGCTAAAATCAACAACACAAGAAACACAAGGTGTTGACAAGGGTGGAGAAAGGAGAACCCTCCTGCACTGTTGTTGGGAATGCAAACTGATGCAGCCACCCTGGAAAACAGTATGGAGGTTCCTCACTAAGTTAAAAATAGAGCTACCCTACAATCTAGCAATTGCACTACTAAGTATTTACTCAAAGAATGCAAAAATACTAATTCGAAGGGATACATGTACGTTGTTGTTTATACCAGTATTATCTACAATAGCCAAATTATGGAAACAGCCCAAGTGTCCACCAATTGATGAATGGATAAAGAATATGTAATTTATATATATATAATATACATAACTCAACCATAAAAAAAAGATGAAATCCTGCCATTTGCAATGACATGGATAGAGCTAGAGAGTATTATGCTAAGTGAAATAAGTCAGGAAAAGATGAATACCATATTATTTCACTCATGTGGAATTTAAGAAACAAAATAAATAAATCATTTCTGATTTTATTTATAAAAGGAGAGTCCACTCTCTTTTTTTCTTGGTCAATCTACCTAAAGGTTTGTCAATTTTATCTCTTCAAAGAGCCAGCTCTTAGTTTCATTGATTTCTTATATTATCTGTTTAACCCCTATTTCATTTCTTTCTGCTCCAATATTTATTTCCTTTTTTCTACTAACTTTTGGCTTCATTTGTTCTTATTTTTTTAGTTCCTTGAGGTGTAAATTTAGGTTGTTTATTTGAAACTTTTCTTGTTTTTTTTTTTTTTTTTAAGTAGGTTCCACACCCAGCACGGAGCCCTACGCGGGGCTTGAACTCATAACCGTGAGGTCAAGACCTGAACTGATATGAAGAGTCAGACACTTTACTGACCAAGCCACCCAGGGGCCCAAGTCTTTTCTTGTTTCTTGATATAGGCATTTATTGCTATGAACATCCCTCTCAAAACTGCTTTTGCTGCATCCTGTAATTTTGGAATATTACATTTCCATTTTCATTTATCTCAAGGTATTTTTTTATTTCTCTTTTGATTTCTTCTTTGACTTCTTGGTTCTTCAGTAGCATGTTGCTTAATTTCCTAAGTGCTCTACTTTTAATTATTTCTAAATCACAAACAATATGTAAGCCATTTGGAGCTTGGATTCTGGACTCAAACTGCTAAGGTCAAAATCCCATATCTACCACTTACTATAGGACCAGCTCCCTTAAAGTTCTTGAGCCCTCAACTCATTTTTAAGTCTTTTTTTTTTTTT
>NW_027796212.1:0-285 GCF_054177405.1 Leptonychotes weddellii | reverse complement strand
CCTTCTTCTCTACAAATAGAATTGCTGTTATTTTGGTATGTGGTTGTGTAGTTAATGGCTACATTTTCCAGATTTCCTTACGGCTAAATATAGTTATGTGACTAAAGTTCTGGCCAGTGGAAAGACACGAAGGTTTCAACTCTTTAATTTTACCTTCATAAAGAAAGGATGCCTCCTTCTCTTTCTCTCTCCTCTTTTTAAAAATATTTTTAAATTTTTTTTATTGTTATGTTAATCCCCATACATTACATCATTAGTTTTAGATGTAGTGTTCCATGATTCATT
>NW_027796211.1:0-285 GCF_054177405.1 Leptonychotes weddellii | reverse complement strand
CCCCCCGGTTCTCCTAGTAAATCACACCCAGGGGTCGAACATGCCAACGAGGCACGCGATGTATGCAGAAGCATGTTCTGTGCACTGTGCCTCCGGCCTCTCCCTGCCCCCACGTGCTCAGGCGTCACCCTTCCCTGGCCTAGGACACCGGCGCTCTGTGCTGGTTCCCTGGCGCATGGGCGTCAGCCCCATAGAAGCCGTGTCGAATTCCTGCTGGACGTCTAGTGCTTGGAGAGCCCGAGGACCTAGCTGTGCGCCTAGGTCACTCCAAATAAGGTAAAATCA
>NW_027796210.1:0-285 GCF_054177405.1 Leptonychotes weddellii | reverse complement strand
CTCTAAACCTAATACTGGAAGTGACTCAAGACCTTATCCAATCTGATCCCCACATGAAAAAGGTTAAGTGATAAGCCCAAGGTCACAAAGTTATTAATGAAGGTCAGAATGGTCTTAAACTCAGACTTCTTCACCAGGACCAGATTTCTCCTCAAGCTTAAAACTCAGATTTCTTCTAAGAGCTCTTCTTAATTGTGCCGTATTTCAATCTGAAAATAAACTACAGTCAATTTTCTTCCCAGATTAAAGGAAACTGCCTCAAAGAACAGGCGAGCTGGCGGTACA
>NW_027796209.1:0-285 GCF_054177405.1 Leptonychotes weddellii | reverse complement strand
GATTTTATCTTTTAAAATTTGTCACCCAACAAAATACATTATGTAGATTTGTTTCCATAGGAATTGTAATGTCATTTGCATTACTAACTTTCATATTGCTTATTTTAAAATTATGTACAATGAAATCAGTATATAATTTATAGTTAAGTAAATTAACTATAATAAAGACATTTTTTGCCCAGTATTTCATATCAATAAAATAAATCAGAATTGGATCTTTGTTACTTATTCTCTGGAAATTTTAAAACAGGAAGAAAAGAGAGGTAAATTTAAATTCAACCGGTA
>NW_027796208.1:0-285 GCF_054177405.1 Leptonychotes weddellii | reverse complement strand
GTAAAGGTAAGATTAAACTGAAAAGCTCTTCCACTTTTGTCTGGTTTTAGCTTCCACACGATTTTGAGCAAATGTTGAAACCAAAACAAATTAGCAAGCAAATAGGACATATATATGCTCCTAAAAATGTATTTTACACCCCTGGGGTATGCTAAACACACATTTGGGACCTTTTTTTCTTCAAATTGAATTTTTCTAACAGTTCTATCATATTATGAAGTTATTCCATTCAAATCTTATTATTGAATAGAACACTTACCATCTCCATACAAAATGTCTTCTGGG
>NW_027796207.1:0-285 GCF_054177405.1 Leptonychotes weddellii | reverse complement strand
ACATATGCACATAGAAGCTGAAGCAAACAGATGAAAGAGAACATCCTGGAAACTCCGGTGTCAGTACCTGAGGGTTCTTGTAGCTCTTTTTTTTTTTTTTTAAAGATTTTATTTATTTATTTGAGACAGAGAGAATGAGAGAGAGAGAGCACATGAGAGGGGGGAGGGTCAGAGGCAGAAGCAGGCTCCCCGCCGAGCAGGGAGCCCGATGCGGGACTCGATCCCGGGACTCCAGGATCATGACCTGAGCCGAAGGCAGTCGCTTAACCAACTGAGCCACCCAGG
>NW_027796206.1:0-285 GCF_054177405.1 Leptonychotes weddellii | reverse complement strand
AACAATAGATTCAATGAAAAAATCTTAAGGGGAGATGCAGTAATGAATGCTACCAATGATTTCTGCTATGCTGTCCATGTACTGAGCAGAACACTGTGCATAATGGCCTAAGTAAGACCAGACCATAGTGATTCCAAGGATTTCCAACCAAGCTGGATGGAAAAAACATAATACGCATGCCCATCTTTTTTTTTTTTTTAAATTTATTTTTTTTATTCTTATGTTAATCCCCATACATTACATCATTAGTTCTAGATGAAGTGTTCCATGATTCATTGTTTGTGC
>NW_027796205.1:0-285 GCF_054177405.1 Leptonychotes weddellii | reverse complement strand
AATGGGCTTTCTTTTCAGGATCATTTTTCACAAGAGACAAGGTTTCGCACTTCACGATAGTAACTGTACTTGACACGTAGAGTGATAAAGGTAGGTGTACTCACTAGCCAGAGTGACTCATTTTCACTCATCACTTTCACACGTGTGATTCAGCAAAATTACAAATGCCTAGTTAAATCCTTGCCAGTTGCTAAAAGCTGAGATCTCAAATCTGCAATGACCAAGGACCCCTTTTTGTAATGGTCTCTTCTCCCTAGTAGATGGCAAATGCTTTATAAGCGGGGA
>NW_027796204.1:0-285 GCF_054177405.1 Leptonychotes weddellii | reverse complement strand
ACACTGGTATGGAAGACGCCCCAGCCTCTCCCAGGACCACCCATCCACACCCTGGAGCACAACCCTGAAGTCTAGGGGAGTCTAGGGGCCTCAATGCTCCCGGTACTTTGGCGCACTGGGTCATCTCTGTTCCTTTCCCCACTCTCCAATGCATCTCTCAAATCCTCCTCGTCCTCCGAGCCTCTCCCCACAATGCCATCTCTTCAAACAATCTTTGTAGACCATGCCACGTAGCCAGTGGGGTTTATCTGAGGCGCGATTCTTGCTAATTGAAAAGAATCAACT
>NW_027796203.1:0-285 GCF_054177405.1 Leptonychotes weddellii | reverse complement strand
AAAAAAGCCGCATTGCTAACCGCGCTCACGGTCATCCGAGCTCTCGGCCAGGCACGGCCTGTCTGCAGGAGGAGGGTCTGGCCCCCACGGTGCCAGTCGCTGACTGGGCAGGGGGTGGGGGCTGGAGGCTGGGGTGCCCGCGGCAATTTCTTAAAATAAGACAAGGATGTTTGCCGCACCGATGGGCTCTTCCTTTCACGAACGGTTTCTCTGTGGCAGGCGATGCTGTGCGACAGCATTGTACCCACAGGAGAACTTCTTCCAAAGTGGGAGTCGGTCCTCAAA
>NW_027796202.1:0-3144 GCF_054177405.1 Leptonychotes weddellii | reverse complement strand
TCTGACCTTGGCAAAGTTCCTTAACCTCTCTTAGTTTCCCTGTCCATCACATGGAGAAGATAAGAGACCTGCCTCCCTGAGCTGTCATGAGGTTTAAGATAGATAGTATAAGTATGGTGGTGTTTGTGCAGCTCACTAAAAAGTCTTACCTTCCTCCTTTTAGGCACATGGTGAGACTGCATTTCCCTAGCCCCTTGAAGTTGGACTTACCCGTGTGACTTGCTTTGGCCGATGAAATGAGAGTAGAAGGACTCTGTGTTGCTCTGTGCAGAAGCATTTAATAGCCAGTATAAGACACTGTCGTGAGCCCCCTGCCACGGCAACTAGCAAGGCAATAGATGGAGTAGGTAGAAGTTCTTTTATTCCAGGTTGACATGTGAAGAAATGTGGAACGGAGCCCCCTAGCCAACCTGCAGTAGACATTTAATGAGATCAAGAAGTAAACTTATTATTAGCTACTAAGACTTTGGTGGTCTTTGTTATTACAGCATAAACTGGCCTACCCTGACTTTAATAATATACATGAAGTGACTCGCATAGCCCCTAGAACATAGGAATCTAATAATAAATGATAATTCCTATGTTGATTCTATGACGAAGGTCAGGACCACTATCGTTTGAAGCAACCACACAGAATCCAGCATTGTTCTGAGCAAACATTTGTACACTCTTTTATAGTGACGCTGGAGGAATTCAAAGTCATTGAAAGTTACCAGAACCCAGGAAAACATGGTGTCAAGGAAAAATGAAACTCTTTCTGGCAACTGGAAAGGGAAGACCACTATCTGCCCAAAGTGTAGAGTTGTCGTGATGTACTTCAGTTTCACCAACCAGAAAGTAAGTAGTGAATGACTAGTTCCTGTCCCCACTCTCAGGAAAGTTATTTCTGGGGCATAAGCCTAATGTACTCTTTGCTCAGAGTAACAGGTAACAGATGCTAGGTACTTGATTCCAATATTTGGCATTGATTACTTAATGTAGACACCAAGATCTTTGTTCATGCCAATACATGTCATAGAAATATTTTCCTCTTAAACTCAGTAAATTATAATAGTATGAGAATCTCAGTTACATTAGAGTAAAGGAAGCCATAGTTAAAGAAGCTCGTCATTCTATCCCAGGGAGTCGCTAGTGACAAAAGAGTTTATTACAAGTGTGGAAGAGGCAATGCAGGCAGGAGTTAAAAGCATGACCTTGTATGCCCACGAGATGTAGGTTGACATCCCCGTCCCTTCACTTACCCTAAGATAGTGTGTGCTCAAGAACCTAGAACTGTTTCTCGGATACATAAACAGTAGTCATATACGATGGGTTGGTTGATAATTTTTTATAGTTCTATTATTGCTTTAGTCACTTATTCATTCAAAAAATATTTGCTTCAATCTTTTTCCCGTGCCACAACCCCATTTGATTTTCCCAGCAACATTAGGGGATCAGTAATACTGTTCTCATTTTATAAGTAATTAAATTGAGGCACAGAGACAGTAAGAATCTCAAGACCACATAGCTAGTTAAGTGGTAGAGTTAGGCTCTAAACCCAGATGTGAAACAGAGAAGTCCCACGAAGTCACAGTCTACAGAAAGGGGCACTTGGGGGTAAATTCCAAAAGCCACACACCTCCTAGAGAGAAAGAAGAGGATCTTTTAATACCGCCCAGCCCACTCTGAAGCCCAGTGAGCACAAACTTGATGGGGTATTTAATATAGAAAGGTATGCTGACAAAGAGTGCGAGTCATCTCCTGAGCATAAATACCATCTGTGTAGGGAATGTGTGGTTAAATAGGGGAAATATGTCTCATTAAAAAGTATCCAACTCCCCTGGAAGCCATGCAGACCCAACATGGCAGCTGAGGACCGGCGCTCCTTGCTCTGTGGCCCAGTGGGTCCCCAGAAGGAGCATGTCGACTTGGGGCTCTAAACCAATCTTTCAACATGAGTCTAAAGCTTTTCCAGTAAGGTAAACACTCCCTTGGGCCTCTTACCTTCTCACACCTTCATTACATAATAAAGTGATTCTAGGGGCACCTGGGTGGCTCATTCGGTCAAGTGTCTGCCCTTGGCTTGGGTTGTGATTCCAGGGGTCTGGGACCGAGCCCCACATTGGGTTCCCCCCGCTCGGCGGGGAGCCTGCTTCTCCCTCTCCCTCTGCCTGCAGCTCCCCCTGCTTGTGCTCTCTCTCTCTGTCAAATAAATAAATAAAATCTTAAAAATAAAATAAAATAAAGTGGTTCTACCTCAGAAAAATCGTGGTTAGGAGGGGATTTTTAAGAAACCGGTCAATTAACAATGCACATAAAGAGCACATAAAGATCACCAGCATTCCCTGGACCCGTAAAGGGCCAGGGTGTTTCATGAATTCGTTTTATGAATTTCCTTGATAAGTTCAGGCTTCAAGTTTTGCTAGCTGCTGCCAAGCTGGAGAATTAGGTGCATGCATTTCATGGCCTTTCATTCACTGGTCCAACCAGTATTGCTTGAGCACCCCCGAAACAAGAGTATGGTTAGGTTCTATGAGGGAGGCAAAGATGAATCTCCAGCCCTGGGAGAGCTTGCCGTCTGGGAGGGGAGAGAAGGACCCCCAAGGGAGGTTCTAGAAAGGGAGGGCCTATCACAAAGTACTAGCTGTCCAGAAGTGAGAGGGACTCTGGGGTGGAAGAAGACCACAGCCTTTGCGTCAGGTCTTAACAAAGTACCCATTTCACGGGTGAGCCAGTGTTCTCAGGCGTCCCCAGTTTGATGTTATCAGTGAGGCATGTTAACATTGCAGCACCTCTTGCCCCTTGCCTGCATGCCTACAGGAGCCTGCACTGCTGTCAGAGCCTCCCCTGGGCACTCGCCTAGGAGCCCTGTGCTCATCCCCGGGGAGGGAGGGAGCTGGAGCCCTGGGACACAACCTTCTACTCTCATTTCATCGGCCAAAGCAAGTCACACGGGTAAGTCCAACTTCAAGGGGCCAGGGAAATGCAGTCTCACCATGTGCCTAAAAGGAGGAAGGTAAGACTTTTTAGTGAGCTGCACAAACACCACCATACTTATACTATCTATCTTAAACCTCATGACAGCTCAGGGAGGCAGGTCTCTTATCTTCTCCATGTGATGGACAGGGAAACTAAGAGAGGTTAAGGAACTTTGCCAAGGTCAGA
>NW_027796201.1:0-285 GCF_054177405.1 Leptonychotes weddellii | reverse complement strand
GTGTGACGTGTCTAGGTGTGCATCTCTTTGAATGTATCCCACTTGTACTTCATTGGTCTTCTTGAATGTGTCAATGAATGTTTTATGTCAAATTTGGGAAGTTTTGGGCTATTATTTCTTCAAACTCTTTTTGCTCCTTGTCTCTCTCTTCGTCTGGGATGGACTCTCCATCATGCACCTGTTGGTATGTTTGATGGTGTCTCACAGGTTTCTGAGGCTCTGTTCATTTATTTTTCATCTTTTGTCTTTCTCAAACTGGATCGTCTCAATTGACTTATTTTCACA
>NW_027796200.1:0-285 GCF_054177405.1 Leptonychotes weddellii | reverse complement strand
CAAACAATGAATCATGGAACACTACATCTAAAACTAATGATGTAATGTATGGGGATTAACATAAGAATTAAAAAAAAAAAAAAAAGGAAGCCCACCCTCCCTGAGGGCTCGCCCCACCTGCCTCTGCTCCCTGGTGGGTTTATGTAAACTTCCCTAAACCCTCAGGCTGGCTTCTCTCACCTGCTCCGCCTCCCTTCCTCGGAGTTGTATTATTACTACCAGCTCCTTTCTGGGCTTGCCTGAAGTGCTCCCTTCAGAATGGCGGATGAATTGGATTAAAAAGCT
>NW_027796199.1:0-285 GCF_054177405.1 Leptonychotes weddellii | reverse complement strand
TGTGGGTTTGAGCCCCACATTGGGTGTAGAGATTACTTAAAAATAAAGTCTTTAAAAAAAAAAAAGCAAAAAACAGGGGCACCTGGGTGGCTCAGTCAGTTAAGTGTCTGCCTTCAGTTCAGGTCATGATCTCGGGGTTCTGGGATGGAGCCCAGCACCAGGTTCTCTGCTCAGCAGGGAATCTCCTTCTCCGTCTCCCTCTGTGCTCTCTCTCTCTCACTCTCGCACTCTCTCAAATAAATAAATAAAATCTTAAAAGAAAAAAAAGGAATGGACTTGGACAAA
>NW_027796198.1:0-285 GCF_054177405.1 Leptonychotes weddellii | reverse complement strand
AGAGCAGTTAACTGACAGGACTATCTCTCTGTAGACTGAAAAAGCCCGAGTTACAATACGTTTTGCTATCCATCCTGTTTTGTTTGTTTTTTTTTAAAACTTCCTTTTGCTTTTTATGACTGGAATTCTAGCAGTGCTAGTTTCTTCCTGAGTAAATTATTCTAAATTTGGAATTTCTAATGAAAAAGTTTCCTCTTAGTAAAAGCACTAATTGAGAGAACATTTCTTTCTACTCACAATTTTTCATTTTTAATATGTCACTTAAAATCTAAGTATTTTGGGGGT
>NW_027796197.1:0-285 GCF_054177405.1 Leptonychotes weddellii | reverse complement strand
CCTCCCGAATATCGCCTCGGATTCACTTCTCCGCACGTCCTACCTTCCAGAAAGTGGTCGCTTTTCTGATGAGAGAGTTGTTGCTATTCTTTTCTTCGATCTCCTGTTGAGTTTGTAGGTGTTCAGAATGGTTTGATCCCTATCCAGCTGAATTCCTGAGAGGAGACGAAATCCAGGTCTCCTACTCCTCCGCCATCTTCGGTTTAACTTTTTTAATCATCACATTTTTCTTACTTTTAGAAGCATCATTTGTAAGTCTAGTTTGAAAACCATGTTGTTACATGT
>NW_027796196.1:0-285 GCF_054177405.1 Leptonychotes weddellii | reverse complement strand
CTGTGTCTCTCTCTGTCAAATAAATAAATAAAATCTTAAAAAAAAAAAGGATAAATGATAGCTATCCTCTAGATAGCTAGGTAGTCCTTATTAATGGATTTGAGTAGTTAAGGGTATTATACTATAGAATAGGAAAATGAGATTATATGTAAATATTGTATGTAAATATGATTGCTTCCAAGTTCTTTTTTTTTTTTTTAAAGATTTTATTTATTTGTCAGAGAGAGAGAGCACAAGCAGAGGGAGCGGCAGGCAGAGGGAGAAGGAAAAGCCGGCTTCCCGCTG
>NW_027796195.1:0-285 GCF_054177405.1 Leptonychotes weddellii | reverse complement strand
AAAAAAGAAATCAGGTTTCTTAAAACAGAATATATTTTAGAGTGATGAATAAGATATGATAAATTATAAATTTGAGGTCTTTTGTAGCAATGTCTAAATTTGTTAACTATTCCAAAAAAATACTGATATTCTTAGAATGCACTATTATATGAACTGTAGTACAGACAGGTTGAGTGGTAAATACACTGTATTTTTTTTTATTCTTATGTTAATCCCCATACATTACATCATTAGTTTTAGATGTAGTGTTCCATGATTCATTGTTTGTGCATAACACCCAGTGCT
>NW_027796194.1:0-285 GCF_054177405.1 Leptonychotes weddellii | reverse complement strand
CCTGGGTGGCTCAGTTGGTTAAGCAACTGCCTTCGGCTCAGGTCATGATCCTGGAGTCCCGGGATTGAGTCCCGCATCAGACTCCCTGCTCAGCGGGGAGTCTGCTTCTCCCTCTGATCCTCCCCCTCTCATGCTCTCTGTCTCCCATTCTCTCTCTCAGATAAATAAATAAAAAATCTTTAAAAAAAAATAAATAAATAAAATAAAATAAAATGCTGGGAAAATGGCGAGAGTTTATGTCTCTCTTTTTTTAAGATTGTATTTATTTATTTGACACAGAGAGAG
>NW_027796193.1:0-285 GCF_054177405.1 Leptonychotes weddellii | reverse complement strand
CAAATAATCCTTCTGCCCCTTTCTCCTGATCCTCACCACCTGGGACCCCTATAATATAAATATCATTTCACTTTATGGAATTGCACAGGTCTTGAAATCTTCCTTTATGATCTAATAGCTTTCTTTCTCCTTTTCATCTTTCTAATTTTCCATCATTTTATATCAAAATCACTGATTCATTCTTCTGTCTCATTCATCCCCTTTGTAAGGCTCCACTTGAACTACATCTCAGTAATAGCTTTTCTTTTGTTGGCCTGAGTAGATTTTAGTTCTTTTATGTCTATA
>NW_027796192.1:0-285 GCF_054177405.1 Leptonychotes weddellii | reverse complement strand
TGCTTCTCCCTCTGACCCTCCCCCCTCTCATGTGCTCTCTGTCTCTCTCATTCTCTCTGTCTCAAATAAATAAATAAAATCTTTAAAAAAAAAATAAATAAATAAAATAAAAAAAACCCCAAAAAACAAAACTAATGATGTAGTGTATGGTGATTAACATAACATAATAAAAAATAAAAAAAAAATTCTTAATTTTATTCTTATCTGAAGTGGGTAAAAATATTAAAACAACCAAACAAATAAATAAGAAAATCAAGCCTACTCCAGGCACCAATAATTCCTGAA
>NW_027796191.1:0-3144 GCF_054177405.1 Leptonychotes weddellii | reverse complement strand
TCTACAATAAACAATAAAATAGTTTTATAAGCAGGGGAAAATGTGTGTTCCCCACACACCCAAAATAAAGGCATTTTTTTATCTGCCCCTATATGTGAACTAATGTAAAAGCTGTAACTGGGATAAACATAGGTCAAATGTCAACATATGCACAAAAAAGAACTAAATTTTTTATTATAGAGAAATTATGCTGTACTGAGATTATTCATATACACTGGGGGGGGGCGGGCATCACCTAGGGCTTGATAAGCATTTCTGTCACGGGAAAATTTTCCTTAATGATATTGCTTTCTGATAAGATTGAATATTAGTTTATAGTGAGTGTGATAAGACATGCTGCCCTAAAACTTCAAATGTAAAATGAAGACTTCCATATATACATTCTGAATAATCCTTAATTTTCCTAGTACTGTTCCATTTTAACATTTCACTTAGCAGATGGTAAGGTTTAATAGACCTCTATTTTTTTTTTAAAGATTTTATTTATTTATTTGACAGAGACACAGTGAGAGAGGGAACACAAGCAGGGGGAGTGGGAGAGGGAGAAGCAGGCTTCCCGCTGAGCAAGGAGACCGATGTGGGGCTCAATCCCAAGACCCTGGGATCATGACCTGAGCCGAAGGCAGACGCTTAACAACTGAGCCACCTAGGCGCCCTGACCTCTAAATATTCTTAAACAATAAAATACACTGTCTCTCCTAAAGTCAACCCCCAACAATTTTAACCTTTGACAAGGGACCCTTGTTAATATTAAAATATTACATGGTTCATTTAGCTCAAGATTTCCCTAAAAAACTACAGCTATACTTGACACCTAAAATATTCTAAGGTCATATAAATCTAGTTATATTCTTACTGTTAGAATTTCTCTTCTTTCAATGTCTAAAGAAAATAAAGAATCTTAATTAAATGAGAACATTTAATATCAGACAATAAGATCACCACTTGCTGAGGATCAGCAAATGATTCCACAAAATACATCCACTGTTAATCAACAGGAATCCTCTTAATCACCCATATACTTTCCAGGACAAACCAATGGAATGATGAAATTGAAAATATGTTCAAATTAACTATGTCCTCATAGAATCTATTTAAACAATATTTTCAGCATCTTTTCTGTCACTAGCTTAAAATGTATGGTGTGAAATGTTAATAATCAAACCATCCCAATATTGCCATTTCCATCCGAGTTACTGATGATAATCCAACAGACTCAATAATGATTCTAAGGCTCTTCTTTTTCTATTGTCATAGAATTTTGACTTTGAAGGTACTTCAAACTTACTAAAGGACTGCAATGATTTCAAAGAAAAAAATACCATGAAGCTATTACCAGCTCACATCCTTAAACATATTTGGCAATATTACTAAATGAGTATTCCTTCTGGGATAACTACTTTGAAGATATACTTGACTGTCTCTCTTCTTTAAGTTTTTATTTTAATTCCAGTTAGTTATCATACAGTGTAATATTAGTTTCAGGTATACAATATAGTGATTCAACACTTCCATACAACACCCAGTGCTCATCACAGCAAGTACCCTCCTTAATCCCCATCACCTGTTTCACCCACCACCCCCCAACCTCCCCTATGGTAACCAGTTTGTTCTCTATAGTTAGGAGTCTGTTTCTTGGTTTGCTTCTCTCTCTCCCTCTTTTTTTCCCTTTGCTCATTTGTTCTGTTTCTTAAATTCCATACGAGTAAAAGCATATGTATTTGTCTTTCTCTGACTTATTTTGCTTAGCATAATACTCTCTAGCTCCATCCACGTTGCTGCAAATGACAAGATTTCACTCTTTTTTATGGTTGAGTAATATTCCATTGTATATGTATACCACATCTTCTTTATCCATTCATCAGTCGATGGGACACTTGACTATTTCCATTTGATTGTCTCTTTTTAAGTTAAAAATACACTTTGTTTTATGACCCAGCAATTCCATTCTTAGGCATTTACCAAGAGAAATAAAAACAGATGTCCACAAAAGGACTTGTACAAACTGTACAGAGTAGCTTTATTCATAGTAGTCAAAAAAATGGAAACAAGCCAAATGTCTATTAATAGACAAATGGATAAATCGTGGCACAGTAATACAATGGAACATATTCAGCAATAAAAAAGAATAAATTACTGATAAACATAACTAAATGGACAAATCTCAAAAACATATTGATCAAAAGAAAAAAGACACAAAAGAATCTATGCTATATGAGTTTATTTATATGAAGTTGAAGAATAGACAAAACTAATCTTTGGTGGCAAATCAGAATAGTCACTGCATAGTACTTTTACATCTTTCTAGTTTGGATTTAATTTTATTCACCTATTTAGATTTTTGTTAATGTAAAATTTACACTCAGTGAAATACACAGATCTAAAGTGTACTCTCAGATGAGTTTGACAAATCTATACATTTATGTAACCTCATTCTCAAGATATAGAACATTTTCATAATCTGAGAAAGTTCCTTTCACTGCAGTCTGCTGAACCCAGAGTCACAATGATTTTTTTCTCCCTCATCTTTTCCTATTAGTTTTGTAATTTTAGCTCATATTAGGCCTATGATCCAATCTGAGTTAGTTTTTGTATATGGTGCTATGTAACAGTTGAGGTTCATTATTTTGCACATAGATGTCCAATTGTTCCAACATGATCTGTTGAAAAGATTGAGACCAATGCATTTTAATGTAACAGAGCACAAAAAGTTTATTGATATGGTTTCAGATTCTATACTGCAACTAATCTTTAAGAAATTACAACTAAATGAAAAGGGTATTAAAGTACCTCTTACATTTCTGTGTGGTTGGATATTCTCCATATATTCAAAACACTACATCACAACAGATTGAATGCAGAAACAGAAATGAGAATCCAGCTGTCGTTTATTAATCCAGACATTAGAGAGATTTATAAAAAATGTAATACAATGTTAGTCTTAATTCTTTTAGAAAGGTTATTTTTAATAAAATATTTTATTTGTAAGGTTTTTTTTTAAGAATTTATTTATTTAGGGCGCCTGGGTGGCTCAGTTGGTTAAGCGACTGCCTTCGGCTCAGGTCATGATCCTGGAGTCCCAGGATCGAGTCCCACATCAGGCTCCCTGCTCGGCAGGGAGTCTGCTTCTCCCTCTGACCTTCC
>NW_027796190.1:0-285 GCF_054177405.1 Leptonychotes weddellii | reverse complement strand
ATAAAGAAAAAACACCAAAGGCTGATACAAGATTATTTCGTGATATTTCATCAATGTTTAATTTTATCATATTCAACATGAAATAAGGTGAAAAGGCCTAGATGTCATCAGATTCCAACAATTTGTACAGAAAAAAATATCTGTGCCTACAATGAGAGAAAATGTAAGTGGGGCACTTGGATGCTTTTTAATTTAGAGAAGATAATATACATCCTTTTATCAATAAACAAGTGCTAAACTTTGTGCCGTGTTTTTAGTAAGATAGCATTTATCTACAGATTTCCC
>NW_027796189.1:0-285 GCF_054177405.1 Leptonychotes weddellii | reverse complement strand
AGGGCCTGTATCCCCCAAAATAAAGTTATGTTTAAATGTGTAGTTGAGATGAAATACATATAATGTGAAATTTACCATTTACTCCTCTCCCTTCCCCCACAAATGAGAACTGAGTGTAAGCCTGAAAGCGGGATAGCAGTTTGGTTTCCTTTATTTCTATCCTATAAGTTTTCTATAGATAAGTTTCTTTTTTTTTTTTTATTCTTATGTTAATCCCCATACATTACATCATTAGTTCTAGATGAAGTGTTCCATGATTCATTGTTCGTGCACAACACCCAGTGA
>NW_027796188.1:0-285 GCF_054177405.1 Leptonychotes weddellii | reverse complement strand
CTTTGTCTGTAGTGTCATTTGCAAATATCTTCTCCCATTCTGTGGGTTGCCTCTTTGTTTTGTTGACTGTTTCCTTTGCTGTGCAGAGGGTTTTATCTTGATGAAGTCCCAAATACTTTTCTTTTTGGTTGTGTCTTCTTGGTTCCATAATTGGAGGGAAAGGGAAAGGTACAAAAATGGGTTTAAATTGTATCCTCATGTAGAAAGATGAATCAGAAACTAAATAAATTTAGAAGATAAATACTTTAGGAAAAATCCACTAGGGGACTCCCAAGCAAAATGGTA
>NW_027796187.1:0-285 GCF_054177405.1 Leptonychotes weddellii | reverse complement strand
CATTTTTGTGGTGGTTCACAGAACCATGGTATTTCAGGGTTGGCAGGAGCTTGGATTAATATCTGGTCCAATCAAATGCCCAGTGTTTGATTCTTCGGTGTCTTTACAAAAAGGTCACTTATCCTTTGCTTGAATACCTCCAGGGATGGGGAGCTCATTTTCTTATGAGATATCTCATTTCATTAATGGACAATTCTATGGGAAGTTTTTTATGTTGAACAAAAATCAATTAAAATATATTTATAGAGTGCATACCATATATGGAGTGCATATATTTATGGAGTG
>NW_027796186.1:0-285 GCF_054177405.1 Leptonychotes weddellii | reverse complement strand
TAGGACCATTATTTGAAAGGATGTCTTAGCTCTCAGTTCTTTGTCTAAATAACTTTTAGAAAATAATCTGAGAAGGAAAATATAACTTATCATCTCAATGTCTGTCCATCGTATGACTTTTTTTTTAAATAGGCTTTATTTTTTAGAGCAGCTTCATTTTTTGGGGGGGGTATTTATTTATTTATTTATTTATTATTTTATTATGGTAGTCACCATACATCATTAGTTTTTGATGTAGTGATCCACGCTTCATTGTTTTCGTATAACACCCAGTGCTCCATGCAG
>NW_027796185.1:0-285 GCF_054177405.1 Leptonychotes weddellii | reverse complement strand
GAAAAACCATCTTGTTTAATTAGCATGAGACAGAGAGATGCTTAAATACCACACTGTGATTATGAACTTGTATATTTCTCTTTCCGGTATTTTTCTGTTGTTTTGGGAGGTAATTTTGGTAATTACCTTGTTGGCATCCTCTTAACATCTTAGATGTGTGGTTTGGTGTGTATATTAATTTTAGAAAATTCTCAACCATTGTTTCTTAAAATATTTTTTTTACCCCATAATCATTCTCTTTTCCCTCTGGGCTGTAATCCCACATAGTTAGGCCCTCTGATAGCA
>NW_027796184.1:0-285 GCF_054177405.1 Leptonychotes weddellii | reverse complement strand
ACTTGGATGTCCCCAGAACCCACTTTTAGAACAGTTGTCCTTTTTTTTATCCTGAGGTAAAATGGACATAAAACAAATTGCACATAATTAAAGTAGATTATTTGATAAGGTTTGACACACACACAAACACACCCATGAACTCGTCATCACAATTGAGACTATGAACATATCCAACATTGCCAAATCTTTCTTTTTTTTTATATAAGGAATTGTTTATTTATTTATTTTTTATTCTTATGTTAATCCCCATACATTACATCATTAGTTTTAGATGAAGTGTTCCAT
>NW_027796183.1:0-285 GCF_054177405.1 Leptonychotes weddellii | reverse complement strand
CAATTTATTTGAAGTCCCTTGTGTAGCCAACCCTCTCTGACTGCATCCCCATCATACCCTTGGGAGTAAAAAGAAACTCATGTGCTTCTTTGGACTTTACTACACATGTGCATTCCAAAACATATATGCACAGTCTTACTTTGCATGTATTCTTCAAGTTTATTCCCTATTGTTCGTGAGAGTCACAAAAAATGAGTTTTTTTTTTTTTACATATTTTTTTTTATTCTTATGTTAATCCCCATACATTACATCATTAGTTCTAGATGAAGTGTTCCATGATTCAT
>NW_027796182.1:0-285 GCF_054177405.1 Leptonychotes weddellii | reverse complement strand
ATAGCTGGGTCTTGCTTTTTTAATCCAATCTGGCAATTTCTGGGGTGTTTCAATCATTTTCATTTAATACGATTATCAACATGACAGAGTTTACTCTCTTGCTATTTCAGTTCTACTTGTCCTTTCTGTTGTTTGTTCCCTTTCTCTTCTTTTTCTTCATTCTTTTGCACTACACGATTATTTTTTGGAAGATTTTATTACATTTTTTGATAGCACATTAGCTATAATTCTTTGTATAGTTTTATTTTAATGGCTGCTTTCGGGTTTATTGTATTCAACTTGAAT
>NW_027796181.1:0-285 GCF_054177405.1 Leptonychotes weddellii | reverse complement strand
GTGGCTCAGTTGGTTAAGCGACTGCCTTCGGCTCAGGTCATGATCCTGGAGTCCCTGGATCGAGTCCCGCATCGGGCTCCCTGCTCAGCAGGGAGCCTGCTTCTCCCTCTGACCCTCCCCCCTCTCATGTGCTCTCTGTCTCTCTCATTCTCTCTGTCTCAAATAAATAAATAAAATCTTTAAAAAAAAAAAAAAAGAAAAGAAAAGAATAAAAGAAAATGAAAGGAAAGGGCCTAGCATTTTCTGAGTATGGCAGATACTGTAAAAACATTGTTTCAAAATGGG
>NW_027796180.1:0-3144 GCF_054177405.1 Leptonychotes weddellii | reverse complement strand
AGCGCTGTGGATTGTGTAAGACTGTTGAATCACAGACCTGTACCTCTGAAACAAATAATACATTATATGTTAAGAAAAAAAAGGAAGAAGATAGTAGGAAGGGAAAACTGAAGGGGGGGAATTGGAGGGGAAGATGAACCATGAGAGACTGTGGGCTCTGAGAAACAAACTGAGGGTTCTGGGGGTGGGGTGAGGGGATGGGTTAGCATGGTAATGGGTATTAAAGAGGGCACATACTGCATGGAGCACTGGGTGTTATACGCAAACAATGAATCATGGAACACTACATCAAAAACTAATGATGTAATGTATGGTGATTAACATGACATAATAAAATAAAATTTAAAAAAAATGTAAAGGGACTACCATGATGGGCAATGAGGGGTCACTCCTATCGGGAAGCCTTAAAGGAATTATGTAAATGTACCTCAGAATTACCCCCTTCTCCTAAAGATGGAAGGCTGGGGCCCTTATCTGAGGAAGATTCTGCCCCCTGTCCTCTGCTGACTTGGTGGTGACTCTGGTGGGGTTGTTTCTTTTGTAATTCTGGGCCCCACTAGTTCATTGCTCAGTGAGCTTTTGTGGATTTGGAGAAAATCCTGAAGCAGGAAAGCTTAAAGATAAAGTACTTGCTTAGACACTATCAGAATGCTTGGCTATTTCCTGCTACAATTGCATCTATATTCAGATGTAGATAGATAGGACATGATGCCTCATTTTCCCCAAGGCTGAAACCAGGGGCAAATTAACTGCTGTGGGAGATTGCAAACACAGCCTGCAGTGCTTGACCACCTTGCAAAACAGGCAGAGCAAGAATAAGAAATGAATCTGAGGAAAAAAATTACCTCAGAACTTGCAGAAAAAGGAAATCATGCATTATTCCTTCTTTCCCAGTGTGATGTCAGCAGTGTAGAGGACTGGTGTTATATCTTGTGGGATCATGATGAATTCAAAGTCCCCAAGGATATTTTGTGGCACAGCATGAGAAGAGAAATACATCTAAGGAAGACTGTAAGTTTATATGTTTTCCTTGCCATATAATAGGAAGCTGCAAGCAGAGAGTGTTTAATTTGATATAAAGAAAATTGTGTCTATAACAAAAGCAATTGAAGTCACATATGACCAGGCTTATGATCATCACCATTGTCCTAGACTCAGCAGTCTAGGCCACCAATCTGTAAAAAAAAAAATCTGGAAATGCAATAGCAGTCAACATATATACAATCTTTTTATGTTCCAAACACTCATGGAGAATTGTATTAATTTTGATTTGTTATTTGATTAGACAGAGAGATACAAAGACTTCCACTTTGGCCTTATTACCATCCATGCTAATTCCTACAACTCAGCTTCAAGGAAATAATCTGAGGATCCTTAAAGGTTCTGGATTTATCCAACATACACATAGGAACTAAAAAAATACCCATGGCTTTTGTGGGGCTTACTGAGTTTATTAGAGCAAACTTCTTTTGAAACCTAAATAACCTCAAGCCCCCACATTCTGAATTGTTAGTCACAAACCAGTATTCAATTACCCTCAGAATTTGCTTATTTCTCCTTTGTCATCTAAGAATAAATTGACATATCTTTTTAACAAATGCTAGAAGGAAATTGCATAGTAAATAAATATGAAGCTACTGAAGAGTCTTTTCTCAAGAGTACTTGAATCTTCTTTCTTTTAAGGGTCATTGACACATATTTGGATGTTGAAAAAAACATGTAATTTTTCAATCCAGAATAAAATACCTTAGCCTACTGAAAATTTGCTTGCCAAATGTTTAATTTAAAAAAAATGTAGAATTGTCAGAGATTAATTTTTTTAAAAAACTACGAAAACATGACAACTATCTTTTTCCTAACAATTTGATATAAATGTGCACAATTACCTCAAGAGCCATTGAAAATAAATGTCTTAGAGTATAGATAATGCCCTTACATTTAACTTGAATGACTGTGCCTGATGGCTCTAATCTGTGTCTTTATGAGATTTACATTGCAAGGTCTGACTGGGTACCTGGTTCCAGATAATTCACTGGGTGGTGCCTGTGAATCAACATGTTCTTAAAATACCCAGGTTGAGCTTCTCACATAATCAGTCAACTTATACAATTGAAAACTGATAAAAATATTTAACTAATTAAGCTTATACAATATTTAATTCTTTTAGAAAATGTATCCCCATTAGGTCATGCTATTTTCATTTAGTAATTATGCCAGTAAATAGCAGATATTAATCTTTGTCTAGCTATTGCAGATTAGAGAGGATAAACCATCACTTAATTATGACAATGGTATTTTAGAAAACTTTTTTTTTTTCTCTTAAGTAGCTACTGAATCAAAAGAACTACTAGCGACATAAGCTGAATACTTTATTGTCATCCTTATAAACATCACAAGCAATTCATTTCCCCTTCATATTCTAAAGTTACTTTCAAGGATAACAGAATTAACAACCATGAAAATATTCATAGACAGCTCTACTCAATGCAACAACAAATGAATTAGTACCACTGGCTATATGAAAACTTAAGTGGTCTAGTTTTCAATTTGCTATTTCATTGTTGTAGGTTGACTATCAGTATCTGGTATAGAAAGTGTTTTTAAGGGGTGCCTGGGTGGCTCAGTTGTTAAGCGTCTGCCTTCGGCTCAGGTCATGATCCCAGGGTCCTGGGATCGAGCCCCGCATTGGGCTCCCTCCTCGGCGGGAAGCCTGCTTCTTCCTCTCCCACCGCCCCGCTTGTGTTCCCTCTCTCACTGTCTCTTTCTCTGTCAAATAAATAAATTAAAAAAAAAAAGTGTTTTTAAAATTAGTAAATATTTGAAGAATGAGTAAAATCAATTATATAAGCATTTCTTGATACTACTGTTACTGAAATTGTAAAGAACATAGGAAGGCAATGACAGGAATCTCTGAAAATGTCATCACCTCTGAGAAGCTTTCCTTGATTTTACAAAGTGAAAGTGATAGTTTTATTTTGAATAGCCCTCTGGTACTTTGAATAAATCTCTATGTTTACATTATAATGCCTTGCATTCATTAGGAACTTTCTCTCCACAACCACTAGCCCCCTCTCCTCATCCAAGGTAAGTTTCTAAAGGGTAAGGAAAAATCATATCCATTATAACTTCCGAGGTGCTAGTAGA
>NW_027796179.1:0-285 GCF_054177405.1 Leptonychotes weddellii | reverse complement strand
AAACATCCAACAATGCTTGACTCACAGTAAACCTCCAACACAAGATGATGATGATGATGATGGTGATGATGACGATGATGATGATGCTTTTCAAAATTTTAAAGCATTTGATTTACTAAGAATTGTTTATTATCTCCGCCTAGAAATCACCAGGGAAGTAGGACCTCTTTTTCATTAACATCAGTGAAAGAATTTTGACTAACTAACATTTAAGGACTCTGAGGAAACAGGTTTCTCCACACCCGACTTTCTCTATAATAAAATGGCTTTTATATAATGAAAAGA
>NW_027796178.1:0-285 GCF_054177405.1 Leptonychotes weddellii | reverse complement strand
GAGTTTAAGTTTAGCTAGGATACAAGATCAGTTTATGAAAACCTGTTGTATTTCTGTATACTAACAATACACAGTTGGCAGTTGAAATTTGAAAAGCAGTACCATTTGTCGTAGCATCAAGTAATATAAAAACATTCCCCAAGAACAGAAGAGTGAGAGTATTTGTTTTATTTTTATTTATTTATTTATTTATTTATTTATTTTTATTCTTATGTTAATCCCCATACATTACATCATTAGTTCTAGATGAAGTGTTCCATGATTCATTGTTCGTGCACAACACCC
>NW_027796177.1:0-285 GCF_054177405.1 Leptonychotes weddellii | reverse complement strand
GGATCAAACACGTTTAAAGGAAATTCACATCTTCCACAGATGCAGACTTTCAAGTTTACAGATGTTCTGGAAGGTCTTCGTATGTGTGAGCCACGGAGGCTACTCCTGCTAAATGTTGTTTCTACCTTCCTTGGGTTTTCTGGGTGGTTTCCGGTCCCGTCTGTCCCAATCTCGAGGAGGGGATGGCGGCCCCAGGCTCATGGTCACCACTGGAAGCCTGATGTGACTTCAATCCGGGTTTCCAGCCTCTCATAAGGCACCGTTTGTAACGTGTCCTGGGCGCCT
>NW_027796176.1:0-285 GCF_054177405.1 Leptonychotes weddellii | reverse complement strand
CACTGTTGACTTTTGTTTTGAAAGATAATCTAGATGCTGTGTATACGTGAAAGTAAAGGATTCTCTAAGGATCAGTTACAATCCTCTGTTGATCTCCATGAACACCTAGAGCCAGACGTGAATGAGATGTTCTAACTACTGATTACTGTAATACTGTGCTGGTGTCTAAGACTAAGGACAATCTGCTTTAGCTTGTCCTCATTTTTCATAGAATAATATTTGTACCTGGTTTGTGTTGCATTTTTGATATTAAGCTTTCCTGTTCAAATTACTATGTGATTTCTC
>NW_027796175.1:0-285 GCF_054177405.1 Leptonychotes weddellii | reverse complement strand
ATCCCTACATTTGTATTGGACCTGGGCTTTTCTTTGCTGGAAGATTTTTAATTAACTCATTCAATTTGTTAACTTTTTATAGGTCTATTCAGGTTCTTCCATTTCTTCTTAGTTTGGGGAATTTATGTCTTTCTAGGAATTTGTCTATTTCATCCCAGTTGTCTAATTTGTTGAAACAAACTTGTTCATAGTATTCCCTTAGAAGCCTTTTAATTTCTGTAGTGTTAGTAGTGATGTTCCCTTTTTCATTCCTAGTTTTGCTAATGGGCTTCCTTTTTTTGTTTT
>NW_027796174.1:0-285 GCF_054177405.1 Leptonychotes weddellii | reverse complement strand
AGGAGTGATTATTCTCAGTGGTTCAAAATGTGCAGTTCTGTATTGCCAGTCACTAATGCCAAGATTAAAGATTTATTTTGCCTTGTGATCTCTGTGTAGTTGACTTCAGAGAGTGGGGTCATAAAATCAGCACAATTGCCTATTGTAGAATCACACCTTCCAGGGTGGGACCTTTGTAGTTGGGTAATAAACAATAACTTTTTCAGTTATTTCATTTCAGCATAGGAAATCAGTAAGTATTATTAACATTTTTCTTATCCACTCTCAGTGAACATTATATTAGAG
>NW_027796173.1:0-285 GCF_054177405.1 Leptonychotes weddellii | reverse complement strand
GAGTCCCGCATCGGGCTCCCTGCTCCTTGGGAGCCTGCTTCTCCCTCTGTTTCTCTCTCTCTCTATCATGAATAAATAAAATCTTTAAAAAAAAATGGCACTATATACGGTAGGCAATAAGACTTCCACATATCTGATATGGTTTTAGTAGTTTTCTTATAATGCCTCACATTTTCCACATTTTTTGAACTAGAGTATTCGGTGGGGGCAGGGGTCAAATCTAGCACATTTTACTAGTGACTACATTAATGAAAAATATGAATCCAACTGCAAAACAATGTTCTC
>NW_027796172.1:0-285 GCF_054177405.1 Leptonychotes weddellii | reverse complement strand
GACCAAGAGTACTCCTCTTTTGGTGTAAACAGACTCACGTCTGTCATTGACATTTTCTTTGGACATTGCTCTTTTTTTTTTTTTTAAAAGATCTATTTACTTATTTTAGAAAGAGAGCGAGCATGCGTGGGGGAGGGGCAGAGGGAGAAGAGGAGAGAGAGGGAGAGAAGCAGACTCGCCACCGAGTGCGGAGCTCAACACGGGGCTCTATCCCACGACCCAAGCCAACCACCCAGGCGCCCCTGGACATTCGTCTTTTGGGTCCTTGTGATAATTTCTATTCCA
>NW_027796171.1:0-285 GCF_054177405.1 Leptonychotes weddellii | reverse complement strand
AAGGAGAACGGAGGCTGCCGGGGGCTGGGGGAGGGAGAAATGGGGAGATGTTCAACGGGGGTAAAGTTTCAGTCAGGCACGATGAGTAACTTCTGGAGACCAGCTCTACAACACACTACCTACCGTTAAGAAGGCTAACTCATACACTTAATTTATCAAGAGAGCAGATCTCATGTTAAGCATTCTTTTTTTTTTTTTTAAAGATTTTATTTATTTATTTGAGAGAGAGAATGAGAGACAGAGAGCACGAGAGGGAAGAGGGTCAGAGGGAGAAGCAGACCCCCC
>NW_027796170.1:0-285 GCF_054177405.1 Leptonychotes weddellii | reverse complement strand
GTCGGTTTTGCACTGTGTATGTAGTTGATAAACAACCACTACATTTATATGAAAAAGAAGTAATCCACTAAATTCTAAGTGATGGATTTTTTTTTTAAATGATGGTAGCTTCTGGGGCCAGTGTGCCTCTGTGTCTATATCCTGGAATACACCTGCTCCTCTGGAGTACCACAACTTTTTATTAGACTAAGCTTGGGTCATGAAGGAACATTACATTCAGTTTATTTTATTGCAGATGGTAGGAAGGCATGCACTAGATTTCCATTAGATTTTCACCAAAAAACT
>NW_027796169.1:0-3144 GCF_054177405.1 Leptonychotes weddellii | reverse complement strand
AAACAGCGTTCTAGAGGGGAGGGGGGGTGGGAGGATGGGTTAGCCTGGTGGTGGGTATTGAGGAGGGCACGTTCTGCATGGAGCACTGGGTGTTATGCACAATGAATCATGGAACACTACATCAAAAACTAATGATGTAATGTATGGTGATTAACATAATAAAAAAAATAAAAATAGATAAAGAATATGTTGTCACCTGCATCTCAAGGAAGTATCCAGGGTTTAGTGCACCATTACCAGTACTAATATGAGTAGTATTCAAGAGTATTTGAGTACTCCAGATACTAACTGAAGGATACCAGGCCACCAGCTAATTAAATGACCAGCAAACAAGCTACCCTGGACACATATATCCCCACAAGTTCTTGGGAAGTTATTTTTACTCTATTTTTTTTAAAGATTTATTTATTTATTTGAGAGAAAGAGAATGAGAGAGAGAGAGAGAGTACATGAGAGGGAGGAGGGTCAGAGGGAGAAGCAGGCTCCCCACTGAGCAGGGAGCCCAATGCGGGACTCGATCCCGGGACTCCAGGATCATGACCTGAGCCGAAGGCAGTCGCTTAACCAACTGAGCCACCCAGGCGCCCATTATTTTTACTCTATTAAAATTTACTGTAACTCAGAGAATGGTGAACGTGGAAATACTAAGGTTTCCCTATTAAAAAATGATACTTTATATTTCACAGTATTTTAATATTTACCAAGCATTTTAACACACTTTATGTTACTTGAGCTATTGTGAGCCACCCTACAGCAATTAGGGCAAACAAAACATATACTTTTTTTTTTTTTAATTAAGGTGAAAAATCACATAATATAAAAATAACCGTTTCAAAGTGAACAATTCATTAGCATGTAGTACATTCATGATATTTTGCAACCACCAACTCTATCTAACTCCAAAACATTTTCATCTCTCCTAAAAGGAAACTATGTTCCTCTGAACCAGTTCCTGTCCATTTCCCCACCTTCTTCCAGCCCCTGACAACTTCCAATCTGCCTTCTGTCTCGATAGATTTACCTATGCTGGACATTTCATACTGATGGATCATAAACTATATTGTCTTTTGAGTCTGACTGCTTTCACTTGCTTACTGTTTTCGAGGGTCATCCATGTGTAGTATGTATCAGTACAACATTCCCTTTTGTGATGAACTCAATTGTAGGGCTATCCCACCACTTGTCTATTCATTCATCCACTGATGGATATTTAGATGGTTTCCACCTTTTGGCTATTGTAAATAGTCATGTGTGTACATGTATTTGTATGAGTACCTGTTTTTGTGTGTGTACATGTACTTGAATGCCTGTTTTATTTGGGAGGGTATAGAAAAAACAGTTTATCATAAGGATTTTTTTTTGGTCAGTAATAGTGGTTTTCAGAGACTTGAGGTATAAGAATTATCTAAAGTCAGGTTCAGTTATTAAATTCTACTACAATAAAGAGGGGCACCTGGATGGCCTGGTCAGTTAAGTGTCTGACTCTTGATTTCAGCTCAGGTCATGATCCCAGGGTCATGAGATGGAGCCCTGCATCAGGCTCCTTGCTCAGCTTTCTCTTTGTCCCTCTGCCCCTCCCCCCACTCTCTCTCTCTGTCTCTCAAATAAATAAATAAAATTTTAAAAATATTCTACTACAATAGGGCGCCTGGGTGGCTCAGTTGGTTAAGCGACTGCCTTCGGCTCAGGTCATGATCCTGGAGTCCCTGGATCGAGTCCCGCATCAGGCTTCCTGCTCGGCAGGGAGTCTGCTTCGTCCTCAGACCCTATCCCCTCTCAGGTGTTCTCTCTCTCTCATTCTCTCTCTCTCAAATAAATACATAAAATCTTTTAAAAAAAATAAAATAAAAATATTCTACTACAATAAAGGTTATTTATTAAACATTCATTAACAGGTAGTAATTTACACAGACTTTTCCATAGCTCAGTGACTATCAACCTTTTGTTCTTCTAGATATTTACACAATGACATTATCTAAGCCTCATGCAACCAGAAATCCTTCTAAACCAACAGCTGGAACAAGGCTGATACAGATCAAGTTATTAACACCATCCCTTGATTTCATCAATGAGAATTCATTTCCAGCACTTATCGCTTCAACTAACAAGTTACTACTCTTCCTGATGAAAGTTCATTTTGCCTTTAATTATGCAAGTTAGCCAAATTTTCTGATTGATTCAGATACTAATAGTGAGAATTCTTATCTTAGCCTCATTTGGTGAGTGGCTTCTTTTTTTTTTATGATCTCCAAATTATTGATATTATGTATGTAAACTGACCACTGGGATTAAAGTTTAAGTGATGTGGTGTGTGCATAGTATCACACTGATTATACTAAATCTTTTATATAACTTGTAACACGAGTTCTGAAACATCTCTGAAATACTTAGTACAGCTGCATTTGTTTGATTTTTATAGTTGAGGCAAAATGGCTTGGAAAAATCAGCTTTCTCAAATTTATATGATGAGCAAATAAGAGAGCCAGGAATTTTGATTCCTTGTCCAGTGGAAACTTTACTTCCATGTTTTTAAAAGGTAAAAATGTTGTAATGAACCTCATTACACCTCTTACAAAGAACGCCAAGTTTCTAAAATGTTCATTACCATAGAAGCCACACACTGCAATTGAAATAAAATTTAGAGTTAAAAAGAAGGAGCTTAATATCAATTTTATTTTTTTAATTAAACTATAGGAGTATGTAATTCATGAAATTTGGGGATTTCTATTTCCTAATTGAAATATGTATACAACAGTACCTGTGATGCTGGGTTTTCAGATAGATTATAGATAAAATGTAAAAAGACCTGGAACATAGTAAGCATTTAGAAAGTTAGTACAATCAAGATAATGCTTATCATTAGTCCCCTGAGAGTGGGGCATGGGTATTTTTCCTATACTTTCAATAGATGGTGTGATACTTTGTTATCAAAGATTTCTCATAGCATTACAGTAAGTCAGGGCATTAGGGACCATGAGTTAATATGGAAGGTGAACAATTTCCATGTTTAATGTTCCTACTTCTTAAAAGTGTTTCTTTGGCAAGAACTAACAACATGATTGGAAACAGAGCACATCCGTCAGCAATGACTTAGAATTCTGGGGTCAATATACACATACAAATCAACATCAAAATACAGGAACC
>NW_027796168.1:0-285 GCF_054177405.1 Leptonychotes weddellii | reverse complement strand
AGGGCCCGAGCCACCCTCCCAGCACACTGTGGCAAACAGTGATCCAGTCAGCACAGAGCGAGTGCCTGCTGTGTATGGGGCACCGCACCTGCTGCCAGGGACAGACACGGACACACGCGACTGGTGAGCACAGGCACGGAAGGCTTCCTGGAGGAGGCAGCATAGCCACGCCGAGGGGAAGGAGGGGGTCCAGGCAGGGTGTTCCCACAGAGGAAGTGCTTGTACAAGGGCCAGGAGGCTGCAGCTGGAGCCTGAATGTGTGAGAGAATGTGTGTGTACGTGAGT
>NW_027796167.1:0-285 GCF_054177405.1 Leptonychotes weddellii | reverse complement strand
ATATTAGTTACCAGTTGGAATGCACGGAGCACACTATGCTGACGGTTGGGGAACCTGTGTGCAGGGAGGGGCAGGGTACGTGGGAACCCTGTGCTCTGCATGGTTTTTCTGTAAGCCTAAAACTGCTCTACAAATTAAAGTCTACACAAATAACAAATTAAAAAGAAAAAGAGAACCCGAGAAGCCTCCCTCTCCCTCGGAAGGTGGGGTGGCTACAGCGTGGTGGGTGGAGAGGCTAGAGCGGTCTAGGTGGCGAGCAGGGACCCAGCCCTGCCACCCTGTCCC
>NW_027796166.1:0-285 GCF_054177405.1 Leptonychotes weddellii | reverse complement strand
AATTTAACATCAAATATAAAAACTTCCCTTTATGTTAGATTGGAAGAATGTCCCAAAAAAAGGTAAATTTATGGTCATATCCTAAAATAAAAGCTTCTTTTTATTTTTCAAACTGAGGGTCATGGTTATAAGTCATTGAAGGTCTCAGATCTGAGGTAAAGCTACCTACTATCAACTTCTGACTTGGACACTTGGCATCCTAGTAAATTATTTTTATGGGCCTTTCCAAATAATAGGGGTTATAGTGATTATCTCATGTGATACTTAGGACAACAAAATGAATCC
>NW_027796165.1:0-285 GCF_054177405.1 Leptonychotes weddellii | reverse complement strand
CTACTAATTCTAATATATTGTGTTTTCACTTTTATTCAGCTCAAAATACTTTCTCTTTTGATTTCTTCTTTGACCTATGGACTACATAGAAGTATGTTAATTGGCTCCCAAATGTTTGAGGCTTTTCCAGAAATCCTTCCATTCTTGATATCTACTTTAATTCCTCTGTAGTCAAAGAACACACTTTGTAAAACTTGAAATTGTCTAAATATATTGAGACTTATTTTATGACCTAGAATATGCTCTATCTTGATAAATGTTCCATGTACACCTAAAAAGAATGTA
>NW_027796164.1:0-285 GCF_054177405.1 Leptonychotes weddellii | reverse complement strand
CTCTGGCACCCCAGTATACACCCCTGAAGATGTCTCTTTAAAAAACTGGGAAATCAGATGATGCTTAATTGCAAATATTGGAAGCGTTATAAAGCTTCAGTGGTAAGATCTGTTTTGAGTGCTTATCTAGTCTCTAATGTACTTGGTTAGTAGAGAAATATCTCCTGTAGGAATTCTGGAAGATATAAAAAAAAAAAAAAAAGAAAAGCCCATCATCTCTCTCTGCCTTGAGAAAATGGATAGCTTTAGATTTTAGAACTCTTTTCATGTAGACACACCCCCAGA
>NW_027796163.1:0-285 GCF_054177405.1 Leptonychotes weddellii | reverse complement strand
GGCAGTTCTTTGTTCTTCCCATTCAACAGTTTGAAACTATCAGTCTATTGCTTTGGAGCTTATATTGCTTTTGTTAAGAAGTCAGTTGTGAGGGCGCCTGGGTGGCTCAGTTGGTTAAGCGACTGCCTTCGGCTCAGGTCATGATCCTGGAGTCCCTGGATCGAGTCCCGCATCGGGCTCCCTGCTCGGCAGGGAGTCTGCTTCTCCCTCTGACCCTCCCCCCTCTCATGTGCTCTCTCTCATTCTCTCTCTCTCAAATAAATAAATAAAATCTTTAAAAAAAAA
>NW_027796162.1:0-285 GCF_054177405.1 Leptonychotes weddellii | reverse complement strand
TGTGGCTAGGGCTTATAATACTATGTTGAATAGCAGTAATACCTAGTCTTCTTAAACATTTTTAACATCTGCACTGTGTTTCAGAAGCTTCAAGTCTCTGTAGAGGATATTTTTGGACATTCTGGGTTTTTTTTTTTAAGATTTATTTATTTATTTTGAGAGAGAAAGCATGGGTGAGAGGGAGAGGGAGAGAGAATCGGAAGCAGACTCCACACTGAGCACAGAGCCCAACATGGGGCTCGACTCACAACTGGGAGATCATGACCTGAGCTGAAACCAAGAGTC
>NW_027796161.1:0-285 GCF_054177405.1 Leptonychotes weddellii | reverse complement strand
GGGTGGCTCAGTTGGTTAAGCGACTGCCTTCGGCTCAGGTCATGATCCTGGAGTCCCTGGATCGAGTCCCGCATCGGGCTCCCTGCTCGGCAGGGAGCCTGCTTCTGCCTCTGACCCTCCCCCCTCTCATGTGCTCTCTCTCTCTCATTCTCTCTGTCTCAAATAAATAAATAAAAAAAAAAATCTTAAAAAAAAAAAAGTTGAGGGTGGTGATATACGCGGGGCCAGAGCCTGAGGGGGTTAAAGTTAAAAACCTTTGCTGAAGATTGAATTATTGGTCCTAAT
>NW_027796160.1:0-285 GCF_054177405.1 Leptonychotes weddellii | reverse complement strand
GAAGCAAGAGCCACACATTCAAGCAATCAAAATCTTAGTTTTGTACAGCAAGGAAGGGATTGTATATGGGTGGAGAAGTCAGCTTCCAAAGCTGCCCTCCCAGGCCACCTCCTCCTTCCCTAGTTCTCATCACTCCCATCTATCTCTCAGAATAATGAACTCAGTAGCACAAACTGGTCCCATTGTGCCTGGACTGAAAATCTTAGAAACCAGGTCTCTCACTGATATGAGGAATTCTTAATCACAGGAAACAAACTGAGGTTTGCTGGAGCGGGGGGTGGGGTG
>NW_027796159.1:0-285 GCF_054177405.1 Leptonychotes weddellii | reverse complement strand
GCACTCCATGTGAACTAGGAGTCTAAAATTCCTGTGACTGGTCCTCCCTCGCATATACAGTGATAAGCACTGGTACAATGGCCACACCGTTGCATGTGGACCATTTTCCTGCAGTGATTAGGGCTGGCATTACTTCTGGAGTTTGACTGAAGGTTTTTAAGAATCAACTTTAGCCAGTAAAAGAGCAAGTAGACCGACAGATGACTGGATAAAGAAGATGTGGTATATATATATACAATGGAATATTATGCAGCCGTCAAAAGGAATGAGATCTTGCCATTTGCA
>NW_027796158.1:0-3144 GCF_054177405.1 Leptonychotes weddellii | reverse complement strand
AAGGAAGGAAAGAAGGAAGAGAAAGAAAGAAAGAAAGAAAGAAAGAAAGAAAGAAAGAAAGAAAGAAAGAAAGAAAGAAAGAAAGAAAGAAAGAAAAAGGGGCACCCAGGTGGCTCAGTCGTTAAGTGCCTGACTCTTGATTTCAGCTCAGGTCTTGATCTCAAGGTCTTGAGATCAAGCCCACATTGGTCTACATGCTGGGAGTGGTGCCTGCTTAAGATTCTCTCTCTCCCTCTCCCCCTGCCCCTCCCCCTGGCTCACATGGGCTCTCTCTCTCTCTCTCTCTCCCCCTCTCTCTCTGCCCTTCCCCCAGGCCCCCACCCCACTCCCCACCCCCTGCTCACACATGCTCTTTCTCCAAAAAAATAACACAAAAAAACAGATATATTGTAAGGGGGCTCTTGACCTTTGACCCTTCTGGATTTCATTTATTGTTGTCCTTTAGGTTGTATTTGAGAAGGTGGCTACTATTCCCCAGAAATTACTCTCCAAACATGAAATCACATTCCAAACATCACAGAAATGAGCAGAGTCTGATTATGAGCAGGAAATCAAAAACCATCCTTAATCCTTAACACACACATCATTTAGCAATAAACTATATGCATAATTATAGCCTAGTATTTTCCATTGTTTCACAGGAATTCGTCCTTTCTCCATATTAAGCTATAAATTTTGAGAAGAGAAGCTCTATATCTTATATTTCAATAATGTAGAGTACTCAGTTATGCATTTAATAAGTATGTATTGGTCCACTACCTTTGGGGCTGTTGACAAAATAATGTCGTTTCTGAGAAAAACAATCAAAGCCCCCATAGCAAAATCAAAGACCATCTTTCTTTTCTTTCTACCACTTAATACTCTCCACTTTGCCCAATCTTCATCAAAGAGTCCTCTTCCAATTAGGCCAGCTAAGAATAATACCCCACCAATAGTAGACACCAGACTAACGACTTAGACACGTCTTTCTAATAACAAATGGCTGGGGAGTTATATGCAGGTTTATTCATGCTTTCCTTAGTTCAGAGGTAGGGGCCAGAGTTGAGAGGGGCTTTGGTTGCTTGTCAACGGGGTTCAGGTCTAGGTGGCAGAATGGATATTCTCAAGCCAGGAGGTTCCGAAGCCCTCAGGCCTTCCACTTCCTTTCACCTGCTTTATATCCCCTTGATTATTGATCCGAGGTGTGTAAGTAAGTAGACCCTGTCTATCTCAGGAAGCAGGGTTAGGAGTCCTACTTTAATCGGCCTAATTTAATTGATAAGCCTTCACGAAAAGTCAGTGGTCTGGGCTGTAACTTCAGGAAGAAAACATTTGCATTGGGACCTGGTGCCACCTGTTGGTTAATCCGTGAAACTGGCGATGTAGGTGTTTTCACCCCGACACCCCCACACCAAATACTCATCAACCAGGAATTCTTTAAAAAGAAAAGCCATACCAAGAGCTTGTCTCTCAGGCTTGTGCTTTCCCACGTCTGGCTTCCAATCTGTGTCCAGACAGTTGGTGCCATGCAAAAATGACTGTAAATTCAGATTCAGATTTCTAAATTGAAATCAATCCCAGTTTTCCCACTCACTACTGTGACCTCTGGAGAGGTGAGTTAATTTCCCTGAGTTTGAATTTCTCATCCATTAAAAAAAAAAAGATGTTACCTTCCTACCTCCCAACTTCGTTGTGAAGATCAAATAAGATAATGCGAAGGGCAAGTGAGGTGTAAATAGAGTGGCACTCGATAGTCCACTTCATTGGCACCTGTCACTGTCTTTGGTTTCAAGTTTGACTTTCATGAGAGTTCCTCCTGTGCAGTGGCTCGGTCCCCCTGCTACTGCATCACAGATTCCCTGACTTTATCCCTGTCTGACTACATCAGAGTTATTTCTGGAACAATCTCTATTTTTGACTTACGAATTCCTAAGGGAATGGGCAGAACCTAGACAACTTTATGTACCCACAGCACAATGTCACACATATACTGGGAAGTCAAATACGTATTTAAATTTTAAGACTTAAATTTAGGGGCGCCTGGGTGGTTCAGTCAGTTAAGCATCTGCCTTCAGCTCAGGTCATGATCCCGGAGTCCTGGGATCTGATGCATGGGGCTCCCTGCTCAGCAAGGAATCTACTTTTCCCTCTCCCTCTGCCCCTCTCCCCCACCCCTTCACCCCCACTCCTGCTCTCTCTGGATCGCTTGCTCTCTCACTCTCTCTCAAATGAATAAATAAAATCTTTTTTAAAAAGACTTAAATTTAAATTTTTTCTCCTCAATAAGCATGTGGTATTGAGTGAGAATTATCTTTGAAATGCCTCATTAACAGAAAAGAGATGACTTTTAATGTCAAGTAATACTGGAAATAAGAGGGGCAAGGGAGAAAAGGTGAACTGCAAACAGACATAGTCATAAAATCTTGTGTGAATGGACTGAGGGTAGAAAAACCAGTTGCAGAGAAGGAATAATTTCCTGATGTCTATGGAGATCTTTTTCTTTTTTGAAACACTTTCATGAAACGGTCTGCAGGATAGAGATGTTCAATGACTTCTCCAGAAGTTAGAGCATACAAATCAGGACAGGAATGTGTAGTTCTTGATTTTCTGCCCAGAGTTCTTTCCACTATATCATGATATCACCTCACCACATGACGAGAGCTCAGATTATCATGATGCACATGTACACACATAATTTGTCAAACTCCTATTCACACTTCAAAACCCAGCTCAAATGTCACTTTTTGGGGAAGTCTTTCACCGTGCCCTGAAGTAGAGCTCACGGGATCATCCTCTGTAATCACATGAAATGCAGCCACCCATTTTCCATTCACAGTTCTTTCTCCCCACTCCTCTCCCAAATCATTAGTACACTCTGCTGCCATTTAGCATAATACTTAGCACATTTTAGATGATCAGTAATCATAAATGCACACTTCACGCTGCTCCGGGCATTAGCTGCCATCTGGGAACTCACTGTTGATACCTACAAGGCAGGGTGGTCTTTTTTATCTAATTATATCTAGGAAAGTATAAACAAAGAAACAAGACAGAGAAGTAAATCTCATGATTTAAAAGATTAAGCAAGACTTTGAATAGCATTTAGAAATGGCCCGTTTTTTTTTTTTAAAGATTTTATTTATTTATTTGAGAGAGAGAGTGAGA
>NW_027796157.1:0-285 GCF_054177405.1 Leptonychotes weddellii | reverse complement strand
CTCAAGCTCCCTCTCTCTCTCAAATAAATAAAATCTTTTTTAAAAAATGAAATTACTTCCTTAACTTCTCTTTCATATAGTTTGTTGATATATATCAGTTCAACTGATTTTTGTATATTGATTTTGTATCCTGAAAATTTATTGAATTGTGTATTAGGTCTAACATTTTTTGGTGGAATCTTTAGGATTTTTCTTTTTTTAAATTTTTTATTGTTATGTTAATCCCCATACATTACATCATTAGTTTTAGATGTAGTGTTCCATGATTCATTGTTTGTGCATAAC
>NW_027796156.1:0-285 GCF_054177405.1 Leptonychotes weddellii | reverse complement strand
GGGTCAACTCAGCTGGAGGAAACTCTCCCCTCTGGGGTCATGCCAAAAAACCGAGATGTCATAAACCCATTAGCCACCTCTCCCACTTAGAAAAAGTGGGAGGGGAGCTGAACTTCTTTAGAGGGAGGATAGCTCAAGAATAGACATCCTTGGTGTCCATCGACAGATGACTGGATAAAGAAGATGTGGTATATATATATACAATGGAATATTATGCAGCCATCAAAAGGAATGAGATCTTGCCATTTGCAACGACGTGGATGGAACTGGAGGGTATTATGTTGA
>NW_027796155.1:0-285 GCF_054177405.1 Leptonychotes weddellii | reverse complement strand
AAAAAAAAAAAAATTACACCAAGGCATATCATAATCAAATTGCTCAAAGCCAGTGATAATGAGAAAATCTTAAAAGTAGTTAAAGGAAAAAAAAAATGTTACACACAGAGGAACAAAGATAAGGATGACATTATATTTCTCATTGGAAACAATGTAAGTAAAGACAGTGGAGCAACATCTTTAAAGTACTGAACGAAAAAACTGTCAAGCTACAGGTCTATAGTCTGCAAAATTACCTCTCAAAAATAAAGGTGAAGGTGCAAAAAAGTTCAATGGAAAAGAATG
>NW_027796154.1:0-285 GCF_054177405.1 Leptonychotes weddellii | reverse complement strand
CTCTAAACCTAATACTGGAAGTGACTCAAGACCTTATCCAATCTGATCCCCACATGAAAAAGGTTAAGTGATAAGCCCAAGGTCACAAAGTTATTAATGAAGGACAGAATGGTCTTAAACTCAGACTTCTTCACCAGGACCAGATTTCTCCTCAAGCTTAAAACTCAGATTTCTTCTAAGAGCTCTTCTTAATTGTGCCGTATTTCAATCTGAAAATAAACTACAGTCAATTTTCTTCCCAGATTAAAGGAAACTGCCTCAAAGAACAGGCGAGCTGGCGGTACA
>NW_027796153.1:0-285 GCF_054177405.1 Leptonychotes weddellii | reverse complement strand
AGTCCTCGGCACTGAGCCGGGGCTCAGGAAATATTTTTGAATGAATGAAAAAAAGGTTTATTCATCCTTGTTGGGGGATGAAAAAAAAAGCATGAGATAAGGCTCCTGAGTCAAGTTTGAGATCTGGTTGGAAAGACGAGCTGCTCATACATGAACCTGTCCGAGGTGGGGATGGGTAGATGCCCTGTCCACATAGAGACAACAAGAACATCAGGACGGTGGGTCCCCAAACCACCTGGGCCTCATTCCGGCATCCAGGACAGCAGACGTGGACATACAAGTGAA
>NW_027796152.1:0-285 GCF_054177405.1 Leptonychotes weddellii | reverse complement strand
TCCTAAATGAATAATCAGCCTCAAATTGTCAATGAAAGGGACTCGGGGGTTAGATCCCTGGCGCACGGTCGCTGTGAGCAGCCCCTGGCTGTCCTTTGTTGAAGATCAGTCGGGCTACAGGACAAGGGTGACAAGCCTCAAAGCTGAGCAGGGCAGATCCCTGAGCAGCCACGACCCTGTGGTGCTCACAAAGCATGAGGTGGAAGGGGAAAGGGGAGAGGGTCAGCTGGGGTGGGGCAGGATCGGGGAGGCTCAGGGAGGGCCCTGCTGCCTGACCCTGGGAGC
>NW_027796151.1:0-285 GCF_054177405.1 Leptonychotes weddellii | reverse complement strand
TGTGGTAAGTTCTTTGATAAGTGCTTGCTATATGTGAAAGTAGTGAATTGGGAGCTGGGGAATAACCCTTCCTAGAGGATGAGATTTTTAGTTGAATTTTTGAGGGAAGTTACTTACTTGGAAAAGGATTTCCCAGTTAGAGGAAGTGCAGAGACCTTAAACAACATAGATCTTTGAAATAGAAGAGTATGTCCTATGCCATTGGAGGAGAGACAGGGAATGACAGTAGATGAAGCCAGAGGGTAGGAAGGGGCTAAATAGGACTTTTTGTGCTGGATAAGCAGC
>NW_027796150.1:0-285 GCF_054177405.1 Leptonychotes weddellii | reverse complement strand
GGGGGAATTCCTTGAAGACGCCAGAGATTGGGATCACAGATTGTCTCACAGGTTCATTTGTTGGTGGAATCCATGTAGTTATATACAAGCTGTGAATCTGGGAAACAGTTGACCACCAGTTGGGTAGCGATTAAAATAGAGAGCATATCGGTCTTGGCTTTAGTGCCTAAAGCACTAATATATACACTGTGTGTGTATATACAGGAAACAGGTTCTTGTTGAAAACATCTAGTTTTTGAAAGGTGTCCTTGTTACTTGATACTCAGAGTTAAAAGGCAAAAATTT
>NW_027796149.1:0-285 GCF_054177405.1 Leptonychotes weddellii | reverse complement strand
AGGGGAGGGAGAGAGGGAGGAGGGAGGAGAGGAAAAAGTAGAAGCAAAATGCACCAGCGCTCAACTGGAAAAGGGGGAACAACAGAGAATTTTGGAAGATTCTTTTCTTTCCTCATTTGGAATTTGAGTCCTGGGTTTTCTTTCAGTCAGTTAAATTCAAATCAGTAGACCTCTTATTCATTCATTCATTCATTCATTCATTCCACAAATATTTACTGAATGGTTAACAAATGTCAGGCACTCTGCCAGGCACAGCATCCCTTGCAGTAACTGCCCCAGCTTTCA
>NW_027796148.1:0-285 GCF_054177405.1 Leptonychotes weddellii | reverse complement strand
AAAACGGAATAAGGTCTATAAATTAGGTTTTCTAATGAGTTGTTAATTTCCTGATTTTGATCATTGTATGTGGTTATGTACAAGAATTGTTTGGTTTTAGGAAATGCATCCAAAATTATTTACAAGTAAAGGGGCATGTCTATATCTTACTCTTAAAAGGTACAGAAAAAATAAAGAGAAAAAGAGGATAAAGCAAATATAGTAAAATGTTAACATCTGAGAAATCTGGGTGATGGATATATAAGAATTCTTTGTACTATTTTTGCAACTTTGCTGTAAGTCTAA
>NW_027796147.1:0-3144 GCF_054177405.1 Leptonychotes weddellii | reverse complement strand
CGCCTGGGTGGCTCAGTTGGTTAAGCGACTGCCTTCGGCTCAGGTCATGATCCTAGAGTCCCGGGATCGAGTCCCGCATCGGGCTCCCTGCTCAGCAGGGGGTCTGCTTCTCCCTCTGACCCTCTTCCCTCTCGTGCTCTCTGTCTCTCATTCTCTCTCTCTCAAATAAATAAATAAAATCTTTAAAAAAAAAAAAAAAGTGTTTAAGGGCACCTGGATGGTTCAGTCAGTTAAGCATCCAACTCTTGGTTTCAGCTCACGTCATGATCTCAGGGTCCTAGGATTGAGCCCCACATTGGGCTCTCTGCTCAGCGGGGAGTCTACTTCTCCCTCTCATTCTCCCTCTGTGGTCTCCCTCTCTCTCTATCAAATAAATAAAAATTTTAAAAAATAAAATATTTTTTTTAAAAAGTGCTTATATCTCTCTAGGTGTAAACACTATTTCAGATATTTACTAATTGTCTTGTTTTATATATATATATATTTTTTTTTTCCATGTTTATGGACCAGTCAAAATCTCAAATCCACATGGGATGTTATAAGCAGTCTCTAAAGTTAAAAGTGTTGTTCTGCCCTGCATATTAGATATGAAATATCCATCTCTAATGATGCATCTCAAGAAAGTCACACCCTGCGTGAAAATTACACCAGTGCAGTAAATCTTGAGATTTTATGTGGGTTCACCCTGCTAAGATTCTCTGCAGATAATACACCTTGCCACTACTGATAATACGGTGTTTTTGTGCAGATGTTCATAGAGAAATCAAGAGAATTAGCTGAGTTGATGAGGCTGTTTGGTCGAAAATAACTCTTAAGCTTGGTTTGCCTTTGAAAGTTTCTGGACTGCAGAAATGAATGTTAGTGGTATGCCCATCATACCTGTGTCTAATGAACACGAGCCTCTATACTAGAACCAGCAGGATTGAGGGAAAGAAAGCCTGCTTGCCGTGTGTCTTTTGTCCTGACTCATGCTGTAGGCGTGCTGGCTGTTGCCATGGTCAGACCCCAGACGACCATAAAGGTAAAGCAAGACTGCAGGTGCAGCCAGAGTTGTAAGGCCCAGAACCCATACATGAGGCCTGAGGGGTGTGGCCGCCTTACAAACGGAATTCTCACCCTAAATAATTTCTAGATGCTGAAATCCCTGGAGCTCTTTAGTTTGTTTTAATGGAAGGAAGAGTCCACAATACTCTGCTTTTTGGACATTTTCAGTTGCTAGAGCTGCTGAGGCCACCAAAATGTGTGTGATAGACCAACAGGAAGTGGCAGCTGGATTTACCTACCTGCATCCTTATCTCATTTATATCCTTAGCACTGCTTATGAACTGCTTTTGTGGTAAACCAAAATAAAAGCCTTGAACCAAGTCCAAGTTGGGATTCTCACCCATCTTCAAACTGAAGTCAAAGCTTTGTGTTCCAGTCCAAGATAGGCATATAGATACGTATAGGAAAAGTCCTTAACTTATATTAAAAATCTTACTGATTTCAAATAAGTAAAAATTAAAATCTTACTAATTTCAGACCAATGGATGAAGTAAATGTCATATGCTATATTAATAAACTACCGATCAGACTTCTGGCTCGACAGAAATTCTCAAATCTCTATCCTGATGGTATTTGACCTATAGTCGGCCTTTCTTGCTTCTGCTGTCACCGCCTCTTCCTGACAAACTACGAAGAGGAGTCTGCTGTCGCTCTCAGACTGTTTTCTGCTCATTTACTCCTCAGCGTCAACCTGCTTCTTCTTAAGGTCACCTGTGGCTGAGCTCCCACAGTGGCCCCTTCCTGACTTGTCTCCCCCATCACTGGACATGGTGACCATCCCCGGCTTTTTACAGTCCCTCCACTTGCCTTCAGCAGCACGTTTTCTTACCCTGCTTACCCTGGTCTCTCGCTGTTTTCTACCATTCTGCTAAGTCTTGCCTTCTCTGCCTGCCTGAGGATGCCACACTTTCATCCTTGGACCTCTTTTTGTTTTTATACTCTAACCAGATCGTCTCACTTGCTCCCACAGTTTCAAACATACTATCCCAAAGCTGATGTTCCCACGCCTCTTTCTCTCCCAGGCTCTAGACCCGTATTTCCGACTGCAATTTCTGCCTGCCTGGGTCCAGGCTTAGCTACAGAGCACGTCTAAAACTGACCTCGTTTCCATCTTCTCCCTTCCCCCGCCGCCCGAACTGCTGTGCCTTTTGTACTTGCGATCTCCTCCTGTAATCTCTGTTCACTCAAAGCCGGAACCTTTTTTTTTTAATCGAGATATAATTGATACATAACACTATATTAGCTTCGGGCGGACAGTATAATGATTTGATATTTGTATATAACGCAAAGCAGTCACCACAATGAGCTTAATTAACATCCATCACCACACACAGTTATGATTTTTTTTTCTTGTAATGAGAACTTTTGAGATCTACTCTCTTAGCAACTTTCAAATATATAATGCAGTATTATTAACTATAGTCACCATGCTGCACATTACATCCCCATGACGCTTATTTTATAAATAGTTTGTAAAAGCTAGAAACATTTTTTTCTCTGCTTTTCCTTTGCTATCGGACCCTACTTCCAATGGGGAGTTTATCTGTCTTACTTTAAAACATGCCTTGAGGGGCACCTGGGTGGCTCAGTCGGGGAAACGGCTGTCTTGGGCTCAGGTCATAATCCCAGGGTCCTGGGCTTGAGCCCCCTGTCGGCTCCCTGCTCGGTGGGGAGTCTGCTTCTCCGTCTCCCTCTGCCCACCTCATCCCGCTTGTGCTCTTTCTCTCTCAAATAATTAAATCTTAAAAAAAAAAAAACAAAAAAAACCCACATGCCTAGAATCTGACCCCTCTTTCATTCTAATCACCAAATTTTAATTAACCTTTGCACCAGCCTCATCACTAATGTCCGTACCTCGATTCTAGCAGTCTTCCTGTCCATGCTCCACTGCCACCCTTATCTACCGAAACAGGTTCCTTCTAGAGTTTAAAGCCTGTATTTATTCCCTTTTTTCTACTGGCTAAATTATAAACTTGAATTTCATTTCTGGACCTCCACGGCATTGTCCGTGTGATTTCCCATCCTGCCTTCTGCTTCACCGTGCACTCTACACCTCTTGATGGTTCCCAACTTCTAATTTTATTCATTGCTGACCCTTCA
>NW_027796146.1:0-13712 GCF_054177405.1 Leptonychotes weddellii | reverse complement strand
CGAGTCGAAAACAGATGCTTAACCAACGGAGCCACCCAGTCTCCCCAAATAAGAAGACTTTATTATAAAATAGGTCTATTTTGTGTTTTCCTTTAAGAATCAAGACTAGCTACCATTCTAAGATTTATCACTGTTAGCATTATTGTTATCAGTAACTACAAACTTCACCTTGTAGCCACCAACAACGTAGGACTCTGATTTACCATTTAAAACATCTGCCTCGGGGGCGCCTGGGTGGCTCAGTCGGTTAAGCGACTGCCTTCGGCTCAGGTCATGATCCTGGAGTCCCTGGATCGAGTCCCACATCGGGCTCCCTGCTCGGCAGGGAGCCTGCTTCTCCCTCTGACCCTCACCCCTCTCATGTGCTCTCTCTCTCTCATTCTGTCTCAAATAAATAAATAAAATCTTTAAAAAAAAAAAAAAAACATCTGCCTCACTTCAATGCTTCTGCTCCTGAATATATTCTGATCCCAAAGAAAACAAGTTATACTAATTGATTCATTCATACCCTACTTTCATTTGATATGAGTTCATTCAATATAAAAGCTGAGAAAAAAATTCTTAGCAAAACCAAACAACCAAACCAAACAAAAGCAGAAATAATGATCTCCATGATATTTTTTTTACCAAACATATGTCTGTGTCTCTCTCTCTACTAGATATCTAATATTTATAGCTACACTTAATACCTATTATACATATAAGTATGCATATTTATATTAAAAAGTTCTTATATCAAAAATATACAGCCAGTTATAGTTTTTCCTTATATGATGAACTTACTGAGACTTCCGAAACAACAGGCACCACCGTGAATATAGATTACAGCTCATCTTGAGGTTTCTGACTTTCTCTTTGGCAAGTACAAACATACTGGAATGTCAACAAATTCTGTATCCATCACTGTGACATACTCATCGGAAACTGGCTGGGTATGGCCCAGCCTCAATATCATGGAAATAAGCTCTTCTCATAATACCCATACTGTCAAAACACATAGCCTATAAAAGCAAACAAAATTGAACATTTTCATCTTTAACATCAAATGCATAGAAAGAGAAAATTTTAAAAACATAAGCCAAATAAACAGAAATAGAATGTTTGTAACAATTATTTCCAAATAATACTGCATAGATCTTAGTCTACAAGCTTGTTGAAAATCTTAAGTGTTCTGTATTTCAGATTAGTAACTGTGTCATTCAACAGCTGTCAGTTTACCAGCAGTTTTTTTTTAATGTCCATCATAATTATTTTTTTTAAGATTTTATTTATTTATTTGACAGAGAGAGACAGAGCGAGAGAGGGAACACAAGCCGGGGGAGTGGGAGAGGGAGAAGCAGGCTTCCTGCGGAGCAGGGAGCCCGATGCGGGGCTCGATCCCAGGACCCCGGGACCATGACCTGAGCTGATGGCAGACACTTAACGACTGAGCCACCCAGGCGCCCCCATCATAATTATTTCTTAATTGTAAATTCTTATCTGAAAAATGTCCAGGTCTTGTACCATGTTTTCTTTTGTTTTGTAGGCATGCTGTCACATTTTTCTTCTTTATGGTTCACTCTATTTAATCCAAAATTTTAAATGTTGTCTTATGACCACACTATTAGTTATTTAAATGCCCTGGTTTTCAACTCCAAATAGATTTATGTCCTTCGCCCCCCAACCCCGTCCCCGAAATCCCATATTTGATATCACTGAAGAAAGCTCTCCCTGGTATTTCTGACAACTTTTCTAGGATCGTTGTGACATTTCACTGGACAGTTTACTCAAAAGAAGAACCTTAAAAATTACATGGTCAATAAATAGTACATTAAGCAACCTTTATTCCTACAATTATTTCCAAGAGTTTGAGGTAGTAAAGAACATCTAATACCTATACTTTAATGATGCGGAAGCATGCAGAAGCTCTTAAATTGCAACCAGGAAATGTCAAAGCCAAATCTGCACCCATTTTTCTAGACCAGTCTCTTAGACTATCACTTACTGACTATATGACTGGAAGCAAACTACTCTCTACTTAAATTTTTTAAATCTTAATAATAATAATAATAATAATAATAAAAAATAAACCCCTCGGTGGGTTGTTGTAAGATTCAAGTGAGTTAGGACTTTTAATGTACATAGAAGAGTGCCTAGCACATGTATGTATTCAATAAAGCTTGTCTTATATAAGTATACTTCACTAATAAGGATTCTTAAAGGGGCGCCTGGGTGGCTCAGTCGGTTAAGCATCTGCCTTCGGCTCAGGTCATGATCCCAGGGTCCTGGGATCGAGCCCCGCATCGGGCTCCCTGCTCCGCGGGAAGCCTGCTTCTCCCTCTCCCACTCCCCCTACTTGTGTTCCCTCTCTTGCTGTGTCTCTCTCTGTCAAATAAATAAATAAAATCTTTAAAAAAAAATAAAAATAAGGATTCTTAAATAATTTCATGCTAATTGAATATAATCAGGTAGAGTATCCCTTAAAGCAAGTTTTTGGTAAATGGGTAAATTACACTAATATTTCATTTAGTGAATTGAATTTTAAAAGATTTTTGGCAAATTGCCTTGTTTCTCATTTCTCAGATATTTTGTGTTTCTGAGCAGATACTTAAGTATGTTTTGAACAATAACAAAAGTACCACTTTAGAGATTATTTTGTGCTCTTCTAGCATATGTGATCTGTAATTCACAGAGCAATCCTGAAAAGTATTTATGATTAGTATCCTCATTTTGTAAGTATAAAAAAAGGTACAATGAAGGGCTAAGGACATTTTTCAAGGTTGGACATGCTCTTCTACCAAACTCAGCCTTCCAATTTAACATATGATAGACATAACGATGCATTTTATCAAGTTTACTTTCTCAAGAACTTTGATTTTCACTTCCCTTTCATATGTTAAAGAATTAATTTTTCTTCCTGGTATCTCAGCTTTGATTTACAAAATTCAGTATTGAGAAGGAATAAAACTGTTTCCTTTAGAACAGCCAATGACTGTTAATTTTACTAGCATAATCTTTAAAATAAATACACGGATGCTTTTCTTATTATCTTTTGAAAAATAAAGAACAATCCATATACAATATCAAATCTATAAAGGGCATAATTTTATTATAGATGGGCAATGGTGAGAATAATTTGTAGTTGAAAAAGGAAAAGCCTTTATGGAGCCAGTACTTGCTTTCACATTATGTTAACTCCAGGGGGAAGAGCGTTGCGGGAAGAGAGAGTTCCGGAGAAGGTGTACCTCGAGAAGTAACCAGAGAGATAAGTATCAGGACTTAGCAGACACAGACAGGAGTTGGCTGTGCTTTCACAGAACTGCTGTCTGCTGTACAACGTACCAGGGCACAGCCTGTCCCTCTGAAGCCATAGATTGCTCTCTCTTCTCTGATCATTCCCTGCTGCCATTGTGTCCTTTCAGCTTCGTATCGCTTCTGTCATCAAAGAACATTTCTGGGAGCCTTTGTTTGGCAGAAAGAGTATGAACTTTGAAATGAGGTATCTGTGGATTCAAATTCTGAAGTTGTCGCTTTCTAGCTGTATGAGCCCCTCTGAACTTCTTTGTCCTCCTCTATAAAGTGATACAAATAATCAAAAGGTAGTGGGGATGCACAGAGGTATATATAGAAAGCCCATGTATTCTAAAAGCTCAAAAATGCTAGTTTCTAGTCATATCTCCCCCTCACCAAGGAGCTATTTTTGCTCGAATTCATAATCGACCCACATATTTCAAGTCAGACAATCTCTGAAACCTAGCAATTTAGAATTAAAGATAAGCAGTGGAAACCATTGAGATAGTGAGAGTCCTAAATTAACATCCTAAATTAACATGGGTACAAACACCAATAATGTTTATCTGTATAATATATATAAGTAAAACCTAACTGAAAACTCAAATGTGTCAAATATAACTCAAATGTAAGTTATCAAGAAAACTTCAAAACTTTTCCCTTCAGCAATACCACTTAATGCATATCACAATAGACACAATCTTTACATTTAGCTATAAACTCCTGGGCAGCAAGAATTCTACCTCACTCTGTTTGCACAGATGCAGCAAGTTTTATTTACTTACTTTTATGTAATTGATCTATTCTAACAAAGAAGCAATGGTTATTTCAAAAACAGTAACTACTAAAAAGTTCATAAGCACTGATTTTTAGTCAACAAGGCGCTCCAATATCCAGAAGAAAAAAATGTTAATCTTACCATAAATGTGCAAGTTTTAGCAAATATATCTAAGGCCCCTACTTTCCAGTATTCTTCAATGTTGCCCTGTACGGTGATATACATATGAGAGGCAAAGAGAGCACAAAACAGCCCCAAACAGAGAGCTTTGAACCCCATGATATCCCTTTCTCTAGCCTCTTCACAGTGCTGACATTAAAGTGTTTCCACAAATACTAACTAATAAGTAGCAGAACAACTGTAGATTGGGAACGCTTTTGGGTAATATATGATCATCTTAGCAGCATGAAGCTAATTTTTAATTCAAAAGTTATTGCATCAGTAATGACTCATTTTTGAAATACACAGATTCTGAGACAGATATTATAACACAACAGTTCATGCCTATATTATAACAAGACAGTTAACACTCCCACAGTGTTTCTTCACCCTGTCATACTGTTGTCATGTTAAAGCAACTTAGGTGTGAAATCAGAGCCTACATGAGAGCTCTTAAGATACCACAAAGTAAAATTTTGTGATTGGTTTTTGTAGGAAAAGAATTTTTAAAAAAATTAGCTGATACTTAGTCAAAATGCAGGCTCATGCAACTTGCATGGATTACTATGTTAATAAACCCTGCTTGTTGTGGTGGACCAAACTTTGGGCCAAAAGATAAGGGGTGTGGAGACTTGTCCATATGCCATTATTCATCATGCTAGAACTATAATAGTCTGAAGTACCACAGGGCTCAGTATAAGTATCTCAGGAAACACTGTTTTTTAAATGATTACAGTGACTTTGTTCTTATGGGTTAAATGGTAAATCTTTAAAACCAATCTATACCAAGTAGCCTAGCGTGACAATATCAAGTGCAAATATTGGACTTCTGCTTGCTGCACCCTGAGAGAGACCCTGTCCATAAAGCTGATCATTTTGATGTTCTTTAGAGATGCAAGGAACTGGAGATTTTCTGTCTGATATGTCAGGACCTAGGAAATAAAAAAATAGTCACAAATCAATAAACCTGTGATTCTCAAGCTCATTACCAGAGATTGGTACTTAAAGAAAGTAATTTTTATTGATAGAATTCAATCCAATCAGGGGTCTAATATAAGTCTATATTGGGCCTCTTGAAAACATAAGTATTAACTCCAAAGTCTATCCTAAATTTCATTATTAAAATTTTTATTTTTATCCACTTACATTGCAGTCTTCCCTGAATCCCCCAGGGCATAACTTAGTAATATCATTTGTTATTCAAACTACAATACTATTGCAAGTGAAAGAGACACTATTAATAATGCACATAAACTGGAACTGTCCTGGACAAACTGATACTAACAGACTTACCCTAATCATATAACTCTTTTATCAAATTTAATTTGTGTGCCTGCCTTTCTCAGTGTACTGTAAGACATCATACATTTTTTTGTTGTTGTTTTTGCAACCTCTAAGAAATCAATGCTTTGCAGGTAAAGGTGCTAAATACATATTTTGAATAAATTAATGGATAACCAAGTTAATTGATTAATTAATGCTTAAGGATATTAGTAAGGGGGAAATCTCAAATCTCAAATCCACCATGAAGTTTTTTTTTTTTTTTAAGATTTTTATTTATTTATTCATGAGAGACAGAGAGAGAGAGAGGGCAGAGGGAGAAGCAGGCTCCCAAGGAGCAGAGAGCCCGATGCAGGACTCGATCCCAGGACCCTGGGATCATGACCTGAGCCGAAGGCAGACGCTTAACCATCTGAGCCACCCAGGTGCCCCACCATGAAGTTTGAAAACTAAAATCAGGAGTGGTCACTGATGACAAAGACTGAGAGAAAAATAGAGTTAAGATAAAGATAAGCAGAGGTATCTTATGTATTTGGAAAGATAAACATATTTGGAAAGATAAGCCGAGGTATCTGGCATAATGACTCAGTTTCTCTAATCAGATCCTAGCAGTTTGCCTAACCCGTGGTAAGCAATCACGAAATATTACCTGTTGTTGTTGTCGTCATTATTACTAACTGTATTATTTTCAACATTATTGCTGGGATCAAAGAAAAGAGACAACTTAAGAGTATGGAATCCTTCAAGAAGATCCAGGTCTATGTAGTGAGGTTACAGGGGGACGTTAGACCTCTGACTGGAGTCAAGGTTAAAACATCTGAAGAGCTAGAGAGAGGGGTACAGATAAAGAGAAAATAGCCCAAAAATTTGTCTCACTTTGCAGTTCCTTAGGTTCAGCCCTAGGTTTCTGAAGATCTCCAACTTTCGCAATTTTCCATGTCCCTTGGGTCACCATTGTTAAGCATAGAAGGAGAACAGATCAGATGTATGACATGAACCCGGAATAAAACTGAGACCATCTTTTCCCAGACTCAATGACTGTGGGTCTTTTCTTACTTTACAGAGCTGTCAACACCATTGCTTTATGTCTCTTTAAACTTTACCTTGTTTTACTCACTAAATGAAAGAAAGGTAAGGCTTTTGTGCACACCATAGTGTTTGGTTTGGCAGTTTTTGGCCTTTTGCTTGAGAGGTTATGAAACACCGTGCACTCAGTTCAGAGCAAAGTTTACTTGTTTTAGGGGCGCCTGGGTGGCTCAGTTGGTTAAAGGACTGCCTTCGGCTCGGGTCATGGTCCTGGAGTCCCGGGATCGAGTCCCGCATCGGGCTCCCTGCTCAGCAGGGAGTCTGCTTCTCCCTCTGACCCTCCTCCCTCTCATGCTCTCTGTCTCTCATTCTAAAAAAAAAAAAAAAAGTTTACTTGTTTTATTTTCCCCACAGTTTTCCACCACATGATATCATTATCAGTCAACTAATATTTGTGGAGTCTTGGATGAGCCTTCCCACACCTCACTTCTATCCAGATCAGACAATCTCAAACATCTTTATATCTTTCCCATTCCCTCCAAGATAAAAATCCAAATTTCTCAGTAGTGCACTATATGTTTCCAGTCATCTTCAGAGTCTCTACTTTGACCCTACAAGCCAGGCCAACTTCAACTGCTGGAAGTTACCCTATAGCAAAAAGCCATTAAGCCCTCCGGAGCTTTCATCATATCTCTTCTCCCAGAATGAGCCCCTCAAGTTCTCTCTGATCCTACCTGCTTATCACACACTTTTCCGGCTTTTAATTTCCAGCTAAATCACTTCCGTGTTTCTTTTTGTGATCTCTAACATAGAAGGTTGATCAATTTCCCTTTCTTTACACCCTCCTAAAGAAGTATAGACTTGTGCCATTATCCCAGTAAGACCAAACTGAATTTACATAGTGGGTATGAATCTTGATCTCTTAATGGTATGTGGCATAAAATATTTCTTTAAATCCTATAATGGACTGAATGTGTTTTCCCAAAATTCATAGGTTGAAAACTTAATGATCAAAGTGACTGTGTTAGAAAATGAGCTCTGGAGAAGGGATTAGGGCATGAGAGCAGAGACCTCATGAGTGGGACGGTGCCCTTGTAAGAGAAACCCCAGACAGCTCCTTTGCCCCTTCTGCCAGGTGAGGACACAGCAAGGAGATGGCTGTCTATGAACCAGGAAGAAGGCCCTCACCAAACAGTAAACCCGCTGAACCTTGATCTTAGACTTTCCTGACTCCAGAATGTTTGGTGTTTAAACTATTTAGTCTATAGTTTGTTTTTTTTACAGCAGACTAAAACAAACCCCAAACAACATTAACATTAATGCATTATGCCAGTTAGGCATTACCAATAAAACACAAATAAATCAGTGACAAGACAAGGATCCTACTTTCACTGCTAGTACCTATCATTGTACTGGAAGTTCTACCACTATAGTGGTAGTAGCACTACCAGATAAGAAACGAAAATAAAAGTCAACCAGATTAAAAGGAAGAGGTAAAACTATCTTGATTTGCAATTGACATGATCTGATGTATAGAAAACCCAATACGGGAATATGTAAGTTGAGCCTGGAAAATACTGATACACCAGATTGCAAGGAAGATCTCAATGAGTTTCAGAGTAACATCAAGAGGACTGAAAGGAGCTTCCACTGGCCCAAAGAGGGACTTCTGAACTACTTTAATAAGAAATTAGTCCAGGGCGCTTCAGTGACTCAGTTGGTTAAGCATCCAACTCTAGATTTCTGCTCAGGTCATGATCTCAGGGTGGTGAGATCGAGCCCCTCGTCGGGCTCTGTGCTGGGCATGGAGCCCCTCCCCTGCAGTTGCTCATGTGTATGCTCTTTCTAAAAAAAAAAAAATCAATAAAATAGGCTTGAATTCTCAAGCCTGTACTGATATATTATTTTTTAATTAATTGGTTACATTCTGAAGATAACAGGGAATTATTTCATTATCTTGAAAAGTGGAATTAATAAAAGGACATAATAAACATTTTATCTTGCCTTTCTTATATGAAGTATGCCATTGTTTAACTAAATAATATATGATGGTAACCATCTTGTATAAAATTTTCCAGGTAATATATAAAAGCAAAATTATCAAATTAAAATATCATTTTTCAATCTCCATTGAATTAATGAATCTGTATTTACAGCCTCAATGGCTTTTAACCTAACATAAAGTGACAAATATGTGCTTCATGATCAAATAAAGTCCCATCATGTATATTCTTGTCAAACAGATTGAACCTAAGTCTGATCAAACCTCTGGATTCCAACTGATAATTCACAGGAAACACAGAGGACAGAGAAGCATGGTAAACTGCAAAGAAACGTGCAATCAGAAAATGTAGACTTTAGAAAACCCTGCAAGCCCAGATCTTCAACAGATAAATTAGGAATAAAGTGCATTGTAGATGAAAAGAAATTTAAAAAAGACATACCATGTTTTAAACTGTGAAGGAATAGGGGTGCCTGGGTGGCTCAGTCATTAAGTGTCTGCCTTTGGCTCAGGTAATGATCCCAGGGTCCTGGGATCGAACCCTGCATCAGGCTCCAGGCTCAGCGGGGAGTCTGCTTCTCCCTCCTCTCCCACTCCCCCTGCTTGTGTTCTCTCTCCCTGTCTCTTTAAATAAAAATAAATAAATTGTGAAGGAATAAACCAGAGTTTCTAGAGATTCATAGATGGGTGATAATATTATACAGAAATGCAGTGAAGTTATTACTATAAAATTCAGGACAGTGGTTCCATTTGGAAAGAGAGGAAAGCTGTGATTTAATTTTGGCACAAGGATGAGTACATGGGTGACTTGGCAAAGTTGAATTTCTTAACCAGTGTGGTGGTTAACATGGGTCTTCACAGTATCATATTTCATTAGCTATGCACTTGTTTAATGTGTTTATTATATTTGTATTTGATTTTACAGTAAAATGTTATTTTTAAATAAACATAGTCTGACATCATATACAAAAATTAACTCAAAAACCTAAATGTAAAACCTAAAACTATTAAACTAGAAGAAAACATAGTGGAAAAGCTTTAGGACATTGGATTTGGCAATGATTTCTTAAATATACATGATAAGCATAGTCAATGAAAACAAAATAGATAAATAGGAATACTTTAAACGTAAAAATTTCAAGGAATCAAAGGAGACAATCAACAGAGTGAAAAGGCAACCAATGAGAAAATATTTGCAAATTATATATCTGATAAGAAGTTAATATCTAGAATATATAAAGAACTTCTACAACTCAACAACAAAAAGCAAACAACCTTGGAACACCTGGGTGGTGAGTCAGTTAAGCATCTGCCTTCAGCTCAGGTCATGATCCTGGAGTCCTGGGATTAACCTTGCATTGGGCTCTCCTGCTTGGCGGGTAGTCTGCTTTTCCCTCTGCGCCCCCCACCCCCTCTCGTGCACTCTCTCTCACTCATAAATAAATAAAATCTTTAAAACAAACAACCTCATTAAAAATTGGGCAAAGAACTTGAATAAACAATTCTCCAAATAAGACATACAAATGGCCAAAAAGCACATGAAAAGATGTACATCACTCTTCATAGACAAATGCCAATCAAAACCACAGTGAGACATCACTTTACAGCATTTCAATGGTTACGATTCAGAAAAACAAAAAGTAACAAGTGTTTGTGAGGATGTGGAGAAACTGCAACTGGTGTAAATGTAAGATGGTGCAGCCATTATGGAAAATAGTATGAAGATTACTCATAAAATTAAAAGGTAGAAGCAACCCAAATGTCAACAGTAGATAAATGGAAAATGAAAATATACGTATATTCGAATATTATGCACCCTTTAAAAAGAAGGAAATCCTGTCACATGCTACAACATGGATGAAACTTGACGACATTATGCTAAGCAAAATAAGTCAGTCACAGAAGAGCAAATTTTGTCAGATTATACTCATATGAAGGATCTAAGAAACAGGAAGTAGAAAGCTATTACCAAGGGCTGAGGGAAGGGAAGAGAGGGCATTAGTATTTAGTTGGTATAGAATTTCACTGCTGCAAAAGAAAACAGTCTAGTGATCTATTGCACAACAGTGTAAAGATATTTAACACTACTACTGAACTGTACACTTAAAAATGGTTAAGAGAGTAAATTTAATGTTACGTATTTTTGCCACATTTTTAAAAATGGGAAGTAGTTCTCACGAATATAACCACAATAAAAGTTGTTTAACTATAGCTTCAAAATAGGGGTGCCTGGGTGGCTCAGTCACCCAGGTTGAGCATCTGATTCGTGATTTTGGCTGAGGTCATAATCTCAAGGTCGTGAGATCAAGCTCTGTGTCAGACTCCACGCTGGGTGTGGATCCTGCTTAAGATACTCTCTCTTCCTCTGCCCTTGCTACCCCCTCCCCCTTCTTATAAGCGCTCTCTCTCTCTCTCTCTCAAAAAAAAAAAAAAATACAGATAGATATAGATAGCTTCAAAATAAAATATAGTCTGATAGGATTGTTAAATATCTATCCATGTATTTGTCACAAATATCAAATAAAATATAGTACACAAAAATATTGGCATTCGGTATATGACAAAGATATTTCAAGAAATTACTAACTAAGCTGGCATGGCTATATTGCTGTTAATCAAAATAGACTCAAGGCAAAAATCATTTCTATACATAAAGTCACTAAATAATGATAAATTTTATGCACCTAGAGGACAGATCAATCCCATACTCTAATAAACTAACCTCAAAATAGGAAAGAAAAAAACAGAACCACAACTCAAAAAGAAATTGACAAATTTATTGCATTAATAGAATTTGAATACATCTTTCCTATAATTAAGGGATCAAGTTGAGAAAAGTCTCAGAAAAAAATGTGGAAGATTTATAGAGCACACTAATAAGCTCAAGCTAATGGTATAAGTAGACTGTTTTATCCAACAATTAAAGAATACATATTCTTTTGAAGTGTATATGGACATATACACAAATTGATCACATGCTATGCAATAACCCTAATCTCAAGAAATTTTATAAGATTGTAACATACTGACCATATTCTCAGGCCACATCACAATTAGGTCAAAAATTAAAAAAAAAAAATCTCTAAACAACTCAGATATCAAAGAAGACAAAAAAATGAAATAGAAAATATTTAGAACTAAGAAGATATCGACAAGTGTAGAAAGTCTTTTAGGGGCGCCTGGGTGGCTCAGTCGGTTATGCGTCTGCCTTCGTCTCAGGTCATGATCTCGGGGTCCTGGGATTGAGCCCCACATCGAGCCCCCACATCGAGCCCCGCATCAGGCTTCCCGCTCAGTGGGGAGTCTGCTTCTCCCTCTGCCTGTGGTTCCCCCAGCTTGTGCTCACACTGTCTGTCAAATAAATAAGTAAAATCTTTAAAAAAAAAAAAAAAAAAGAAAAGAAAGAAAGCCTTTCAAACAACAGGGAAAAATGAAAAAAAAATCTTAAAATTTATGAGTTATGCATATACAGTAAACTCTCCCTTTTTCCTAGCCACTAAGGCAATATTAAGGCATTATTAAGGCAATAAATGAAGAAACAGCTATAAAGAGACAATCTATGCATATGAATGTACATGCATGTGCATTTGGATGTGCTTTTTTTCTCTTTATTTCAGTGGCGAATTCTACTGCGACAGGGTCACAAAAATGTATCAAAGAGCAGTTGAGTATTTCTTAAGAAGTGGATTGAAAGTTGAATGTGTGCTTCTCTGGTGTTTGGGGAGCGTAAGAGGTAGCACCTTCCTGGCAGAAGGAAATCAGGCATACGAAACATTTTGGTTTGGTTGCCTAATTACATACGGCAGCTAAGGATACCAAGAGAGATAGGCCTGGAGACAAAGACAGGTTTCATAAGCCAAATATAGGAGTTTGAGCTTTAGGGAGGGAACTGGGGAAATGCTCCATGCTATATAGAGTGATCCTACATTCCTCTTGCCTGAGATCATCACAGCTTATTTCCCTTCACCTTCACAATTACCTTGTTTTGTACAATAAATTATTTGGTCATCCATCTACAAAGGTGTTCAGGATAAACACAAGTCTGACCTGATAAATAGGGGAGAGGTATTAGAAAAAAATGCCCAAACACCCACAGAAGATCTGATGACACAGAATTGTGTGTGATGCAAACCTCAGCAAGTACAGTAATTGCTCTCCTGTTGCTTCATAAACTTGAGACCAGAAGGCAGAAATTCACAAACTAAATCCCCAGAGTCATGATCTTTTTTTTCTTAAGGTTTTATTTATTTGACAGAGAGAGAGAGCACAAACAGGGGGATCAGCAGGCAGAGGCAGAGTGAGAAGCAGGCTCCCCGCTGAGCAAGGAGCCCGATGCGGGACTCGATCCCAGGACCCTGAGATCATGACCTGAGCCGAAGGCAGACGCTTAACCGACTGAGCCACCCAGGCGCCCAAGTCATGATCTTTTACTTGGAACTATAGAACCATACCTGGAAATTTCAGCAAAGAGGAGAAACAAGGAGGAGAAAGCTAAAGCCTTAGCTTGATGAGAGAAAAATTCTCTAAAGGCCTGATATTTAAGAGAAACCATTTAGATTTCTTTCCAAGCCAGCATGACTGTACATAAACTTTGTTCAAACTGAAAGCCTGATTTATGGCCATATGTTTTGTGTATTTGCTTTGTGAATGACTAACCTGAAGGAAAACCATCTTGTCCTTAAGATACCGATCAATGCTCCAACTCCCTGCATTCCTTGATGTTAAAACTCATGATTCCTGTCTATAGGTTAATCTAAATTCTTCTGAACTTTTCCAAAATGTACAAACTGTACATTCTCTGTACAAATTGTTCATTCTTTGGAACACTTTCTTCTTTGTGAAGATCGTATTTCCTGGGCAGCTGTCCTAACGGGCTCAAATTAAACTCTCTTTCTTTTAGAGATTCTAAAAAGTTTGTTCATTTTGCGTCAACAAGCCCATCAGAAAGCAAAGTGGCCAAAAGCTTGTGTCAATAGGAAAAATGCTCTTACCCACTGAGTCTGGAATGAGGAGAGGTCTGCTCTATGTCCTTCTCTAAAATTGGCAAAAGCTCCCTGAGGGACCATAATAGCACCCAGGGCTGAGCCATGGAGAACTACAAAGTTGGTCGAACTCTTCAGGTGTCCTCTATCCCACTTTCGGCAGCTTCTCCCCCAGTCACCTTCAAAGGTCTGAATCCCCCCTGTGGCCACCCCT
>NW_027796145.1:1053-2000 GCF_054177405.1 Leptonychotes weddellii | reverse complement strand
CCTCGAGCAGAGATTGGGAGGCCGCCATTTTCACTCTCGGCCTCCAAGGCTGTACGGAGAGCTTGCAGGGAACAAAAGCTCCCAAGAGCAAACCCGAGCAGATGACTTAGCCCGGACCCGCAAGGGCGGGGCAATTCTGCCTCCGGCAAAGACATTTGGGAACCACCGCAACAGGCCCCTCCCCCAGAAGATCAGCGAGAACAGCCAGCCAAGACCAGGTTTACCGATCAATGAGAACGGAAGAACTCCAGCGCTGGGGGAATAATGCACATAAAATCCACGGCTTTTTTACCATGATCCTTTAGTCTTTCAAAGTTAATTTTTTTTAAACTGTTTTTTTTTTAAATTTTTCTTTTTCCCTTTTTCAACCAACATCTTATCAATCCCTTTTTTAAAAAATATTTTTATTTTTCATTTTTAGAGTCATATTCTGTCCCTTCATAGTAGTTACCCTTATTTTTGGCATATATATATAAGTTGTTCTCTTTTTAAAATTTTGAGATAGTTTCTTCTGACAGATCAAAATATACCCTAAATCTCTAGTGTATGGTTTTGTTCTACTCTCCTGCCTGATCACATTCTCTCTCTTTGTTTTCTTTCTTTTTTTTAAAAACCTCTTCTTTCTTTTTTCAAATAACTTATCAATTCCGTTTATAAAATTTTTTATAATTTTCATCTTTACAGTCATATTCCATCCCTTCATTATATCAACCCTTAATTTTGTACATATATAAGTGTTTCTTTCTTTAAAATTTTGGGAGGCACTTTCTTCTAACAGACCAAAATACACCCAAAATCTAGTGTGTGGCAATGATCTGTGCACCAGCCTGATCATATCTGATCATATTCTGGTTTTTTTGTTTTGTTCTGTTTTTGTTTGTTTTTATCTTTTTCTTTTTCTTTTTTTTTTCTTTTTTCTTTCTTTCCCTTTCTTTTCCCCCAGCTTC
>NW_027796145.1:0-953 GCF_054177405.1 Leptonychotes weddellii | reverse complement strand
ATTCTGTTGCTTTGGGATGGAATTTTCTGAAAATATCTGTGAAGTCCATTTGGTCCAGTGTGTCATTTAAAGTCTTTACTTCCTTGTTGATCTTTTACTTAGATGATCTGTCCATTTCAGTGAGGGGGGTGTTAAAATCCCCCACTATTATTGTATTGTTGTCGATGTGTTTCTCTGCTTTTGTTATTAATTGGCTTATATAAGTGACTGCTCCCATGTTAGGGGCATAGATAGTTACAATTGTTAGGTCTTTGTTAGATAGACCCTTTAAGTAGGATATAGTGTCATTCCTCATCTCTTATTACAGTCTTGGGTTTAAAATCTAATTTGTCTGATATAAGGATTGCCACCTCAGCTTTCTTTTGGTGTCTATTAGCATGGTAAATGGTTTTCCACCCCCTCACTTTCAATCTGGGGGTGTCTTTGGGTCTAAAATGAGTCTCTTGCAGACAGCATATTGATGGGTCTTGTGTTTTAATCCAACCTGATAGCCTGTGTCTTTTGATTGGGGCATTTAGCCCATTTACATTCAGGGTAACTATTGAAAGATAGGAATTTAGTGCCATTGTATTGCCTGTAAGGTGGTTGTTACTGTATATTATCTGTGTTCCTTTCTGGTCTATGTTGCTTTTAGGCTCTCTCTTTGCTTAGAGGACCACTTTCAATATTTTTTGTAGGGACGGTTTTGTGTTTGCAAATTCCTTTAGTTTTTGTTTGTCCTGGAAGCTTTTTGTCTCTCCTTCTATTTTCAATGACAGCCAAGCTGCATATAGTATTCTTGGCTGCATATTTTTGTCATTTAGTGCTCTGAATACATCCTGCCAGTCCTTTCTGGCATGCCAGGTCTCTGTTGATAGGTCTGTTGCCAATCTAATGTTTCTACCATTGTAGGTTACAGATCTCTTCTCCTGAGCTGCTTTCAGGATTTTCTTTTTGTTTTTGCGACTCATAAG
>NW_027796144.1:0-285 GCF_054177405.1 Leptonychotes weddellii | reverse complement strand
AGTAGAGTATCCCAAGGTGTGTGTAGCAGAACTTCACCTTCCAGCACTGGGGATCAATTGTTCATGCCACTCAAGGCAACTGGCCCCAGATGCCTGCCAGGGACTATGTGGACACAAATCCGTAGCACAAATAGTCACAGCATGCTCTCACCGCCAATGGATCTCTCCATCTACACGGAAGAAAATACATAAAACAAATTGCCTTAACAGAGTTTGAAAACCAGCTATTTTGTAAAAGACATTCAAAGGTTTTTTAAGTGTAAGAAGGTTTAGGAATCCATGTGT
>NW_027796143.1:0-285 GCF_054177405.1 Leptonychotes weddellii | reverse complement strand
ATGTTAATTAAAAAAAAAAAAAGAAGGGCGCCTTGGTGGCTCAGGCGGTTAAATGTCTGCCTTCTGCTCAGGTCATGATCCCAGGGTCCTGGGGTCGAGTCCCGCATCGGGCTCCCTGCTCAGCGGGAAGCCTGCTTCTCCCTCTCCTCCCGCCTGCCGCTCCCTCTGCTTGTGCTCTGTCAAATAAATAAATAAAACCGTAAAAAAAAAAAAAAAGTCACAGACCATTGCACTCCCTTAACTGATTAAACCCCTTTAAAAATCTCTGGGCCAGGCAGAAACCTC
>NW_027796142.1:0-285 GCF_054177405.1 Leptonychotes weddellii | reverse complement strand
AAATTATCAAGGTACCTTACAAAAAGAAAAATATGAAATGACAAACATATGAAAAATGTTAAATTACTTAGCAATTAATGAAATGCAAATAAATATAAGTACCATAGTTTGCCTTATCAGATTAACAAATAATAAAAAAATTTAAAAATATTAAGTCCCAAGGCTGCTAAGAGCTACAGAAACAAGTATTCTTAATCATCGGTAGCCTTTCTCCAGAGAAATTTAGCAGCTTCTTAAATAAGTAGTTGATAGTGTTCAAATTTTTTTTTTAAAGATTTTATTTAC
>NW_027796141.1:0-285 GCF_054177405.1 Leptonychotes weddellii | reverse complement strand
AAAAAAAAATGATTACCTCATACAACTAAAACTTAAAAGGAGGGCGCCTGGGTGGCTCAGTCGTTAAGCGGCTGCCTTCGGCTCACGTCATGATCCCAGGGTCCTGGGATCGAGCCCCGCATTGGGCTCCCTGCTCGGCGGAGAGCCTGCTTCTCCCTTTCCCTCTGTCTGCTGCTCTGCCTACTTGTGCTCTCTCTCTCTGTGTTAAACAAATAAATAAAAATCTTTAAAAAAAAAAAAAAGACTTAAAAGGAATAAAAACTGACAAAATTGAGATACACCAGA
>NW_027796140.1:0-285 GCF_054177405.1 Leptonychotes weddellii | reverse complement strand
ATGGTCATCACACAGGGGTGAGCTCTGTCATTGGTCAGGAAACTGTACTTAAGTTCAGGCATTTTCCACACTGACACTATGAATAGTTCAAACATTCCAGAAAGAAGGGAAAAGCAGAGAGAGGGGAGGTGGCTAAGGGGCTTCCCCTCCTCCAGAGCAAGACCCCCTTATGCTGGGGAGGCCAGGGTGTCAAGGAACTGAGAGGAAGGGGGAGCAAGTCCCGTGCACCCTGAAGGGCCAGCCCTGGTTTCTGATTCTGGAGTTTCCAGATTCCCACTCCCTGGG
>NW_027796139.1:0-285 GCF_054177405.1 Leptonychotes weddellii | reverse complement strand
CTCCAGTCATGGCAGTGCTTGTCCAAGGCAGGGCCCTTCACAGGGGAGCCCCCTGTACCAAGGATGACATGGGAGAGCAGAGGAGGATTTGTGTTCTTTAAGAAGGGAAAGGAAGATGGTATCTCATTGAGGTTTTGATTTGGATTTCCCTGATGCTTATGCAGCCATCATAAAAAACTGAAATCTTGCCATTTGCAACAATGTGGATGGAACTAGAGGGTATTATGCTAAGTGAAATAAGTCAATCAGAGAAAGACATGTATCATATGATCTCACTGATATGAG
>NW_027796138.1:0-285 GCF_054177405.1 Leptonychotes weddellii | reverse complement strand
TTAACTGCCACATAGTATTTTATTGTACGCCATATACCATCATGTATGTAACGACTTCCACAGAGACATTTAAGTGGTTCTCATTTCTTCCTGTATATCAGGGCTGCAGTGAGTGTGGATGTACATGTGCCAAGTATTTCTGTATAATAGTGGGCTAGCTGAGTCAAAGCCGTGTGCATTGAAAAATAGTTTTTATTGAGGTATAATTAACATATGTGTTATGTTCGTTTCAGGTGGGCCATTTAATGATTCAAAGATTGTATACATTACTCAGGCTCATTACGA
>NW_027796137.1:0-285 GCF_054177405.1 Leptonychotes weddellii | reverse complement strand
CTCTGGCACCCCAATATACACCCCTGAAGATGTCTCTTTAAAAAACTGGGAAATCAGATGATGCTTAATTGCAAATATTGGAAGCATTATAAAGCTTCAGTGGTAAGATCTGTTTTGAGTGCTTATCTAGTCTCTAATGTACTTGGTTAGTAGAGAAATATCTCCTGTAGGAATTCTGGAAGATATAAAAAAAAAAAAAAAAGAAAAGCCCATCATCTCTCTCTGCCTTGAGAAAATGGATAGCTTTAGATTTTAGAACTCTTTTCATGTAGACACACCCCCAGA
>NW_027796136.1:0-285 GCF_054177405.1 Leptonychotes weddellii | reverse complement strand
CACCCAGCCACCCTATCCCTCCCACCCCCCTCCACTCCAGCAATCCTCAGTTTGTTTCTGGAGATTAAGAGTCTCTTATTGTTTGTCTCCCTCTCTGGTTTCGTCTTGTTTCATTTGTCTCTCCTTTCCCCTATGATTCCTCTGTCTTGTTTCTCAGTTTCCTCATATCAGTGAAATTATATGATAATTGTCTTTCTCTGATTGACTTATTTTGCTTAGCTTAATACCCTCTAGTTCCATCCACGTCATTGCAAATGGCAAGATTTCATTTTTTTGATGGCTGCA
>NW_027796135.1:0-285 GCF_054177405.1 Leptonychotes weddellii | reverse complement strand
GTAGTTCTAACAAATCCTATCCAGTTAATAACCTGCAAAAATAAGTGACTCATCTGTTTCTGTCCTTGTATCAGTCATTTCCCATCTAAAAACAACTTGATCATGTGCAGTTTGCATTGTCCAAGGAGAGATGCAAAGTGAATCAAGCTCTTAGAAATCACTTTCCCTGCCTTCATGCCTTCCCACCCCGAAAGTCTCCATCAATGAAACAAATGGTACTCAAAGTTCCAAATCACCTGGCCCTCCTCCGGCCAACACCTCATCCTGCTTTAAAAAAAAAAAAAA
>NW_027796134.1:0-3144 GCF_054177405.1 Leptonychotes weddellii | reverse complement strand
GATCCCAGGACCCTGGGATCACAACCCAAGCCGAAGCCAGATGCTTAACTGACTGAGCCACCCAGGCGCCCCTTATCCTTTCTTTTGTTGATGTGGTGTATGACATTGATTGGTTTGTGACTATTGAACCATCTTTGCATCCCAGGAATAAATCCCACCTAATTGTGGTCAATAATCTTTTTAATGTATTGTTGTATGCAGTTTGCTAATATTTTGTTGAGAATTTTTGCATTTATGTTCATCAGGAATATTGGCCTGTAGTTTTCTTTTTTTGTGGTGTCTTTGTCTGGTTTTGGTTTTGGGGTACTTAATGCTGGACTTATAGAATGTATTGGAAGCTTTCCTTTCTCTTCTATTTTTTGGAATATTTTGAGGACAATAGGTATTAACTCTTCTTTAGATATCTGGTAGAATTCAGCTGTGAATCCATTTGGTCCTGGACTTTAATTTTTTTTTTTTTTAATTACCAGTTCAGTTTCATTACCTATAATCAGTCTGTGAGATTTTCTATTTCTTCCTGCTTCAGTTTTGGAAGATTGTATGTTTCTAGAAATTTATCCATTTGTAGGTTGTCTAGTTTGTTGGCATATAATTTTTCATAATATTCTCTTATAATCCTTTGTATTTCTGTGGTGTCTGTTGTTACTTCTCCCCTTTCATTTCTGATTTTATTTATTTGAGTCCTTTCTCTTTTTTTCTTGATGAGTGTGCTTAAGGGTTTATCGATTTTGTTTATATTTTCAAAGAACCAATTCTTGGTTTCGTTGACATTTTCTACTATATTTTTAGTCTCTATATCATTTATTTCCACTCTTCCATCATTTATTATTTCCTTTCTTCTACTAGCCTTGGGCTTCGTTTGTTCTTCTTTTTCTAGTTCCCATAGGCATAAGGTTGATTGTTTATTTGAGTTTTTTCTTTTTTCTTGAGGTAGGTCTCTGTTGCTATATACTTTCCTCTTAGAACTGCTTTTACTGTGTCCCAGAGATTTTGGATCCTTGTGTTTTCATTTTCATTTGTCTCCACACATTTTTCGATTTCTTCTTTGATTGCCTCATTGACTCATCAGTTTACTATCATGTTGTTTAGTCTCCACATGTTTAGGTTTTTCCCAGTTTTGTTATTGTGATTTGTTTCTAGTTTAATACTATTGTGATCAGGAAAGATACATGGTATGATTTCAATCTTCTTCAATTTATGAGGCTTGTTTATGGCCTAATATGTGATCTATTGAAGAATGTTCCATGTGAACTTGAAAAGAGTGTGTATTCTGTTGTTTTTGGATGGAATGTTCTATCTAGATATCTGTTATGTCCATCTGGTCCAATGTGCCATTCAAAGACATTGTTTCCTTATGGATTTTCTGTGTGGATGATCTATTCATTGATATAAGTGGATTGTTAAAGTCTCCTACTGTTATTGTATTACCATCAGTTTCTTTCTTTATGTCTGTTAATATTTGTTTTATATATCTAGGTGCTGCAGTGTTGGGCGTGTAGATATTTATAATTGTTATATCCTTTTGTTGGGGGGGGATTGATGCCCTTGTCTCTTGTTACAGCCTTTGTTTTAAAGTATATTTTGTATGATATAAGTATTGCTACCCCAGCTTTTATTATTATTATTATTTGCTTCCATCTGCATGTTGAATGTTTTTCCATCCCTTTACTTTTGATCTGTATGCATCTTTAGGTCTGAGGTTAGTCTCTTGGAGATGACATATAAATGGGTCTTATTTTTATTTATCTTTTTATCAATTCCACCACTGTATGTCTTTTGATTGGAGCATTTAGGCCATTTACATTTAAGTAATTATTGATAGGTATGTACTTATTGCCATTTATAAAAATTTTGTCTTCTGGTTGTTTTTGTAGTTCTTTTTTGTTCCTATATCCTTATTTTCCTCTCTTTCTTTGTGATCAGAATATCTATAGTGTTATATTTGCATTTCTTTCTCTTTATTTTTTGTGTATTTATCATAGGTTTTGGGTTTGTGATTACCATAAGGTTCATATATAACATTCTAAGTAAACAGCAGTCCATATTCATTTAATGATCATTTAAGTTCAAACACATTTAAGAAAACAAAAAAGGAAACAGAAAAAATAATTCTTTTTCTGTTTTATCTTCCTATTTTACTCTCTTCTCCACATTTTATATATATGCTGTCATATTTTACATCTTTTTATTATGTCTAATTATGGCCAATTCTTTTCCATTAAGAAATCCCCTTAACATTTCCTGTAAGGCTGATTTAGTGGTAATAAATTCCTCTATCTTTTGTTTGTCTGGGAAACTCTTTATCTCACCTTCAAATCTGAATGTTAACCTTGCCATGTAGAGTATTCCTGGTTGTAGGTTTTTTATTTTCAGCACTTTGAATATATCATGCCACTCTCCTCTGGCTTGCAAAATTTCTGCTGAAAAATCATCTTATAGTCTTATAGGTTTTCTCTTGAGGTGACTTCTTGTTTCTCTCTTACTGCTTTTATGATTCCTTCTTTATCTTTAACCTTTGACATTTTAATTATTATGTGCCATGGTGTAGACTTCCTTGAGTTCCTCTTGTTTGGAACTCTCTGTGCTTCTTGGATTTAAATGTCTATTTCCCTTTCTAAGTAAGGAAGTTTTCAGTTATTATTTCTTTTTTTTAGTTTAATTTAATTTAATTATGTTATGTTTGTCACCATATATCATTAGCTTTTGAGTAGTGATCCATGATTCATTGTTTTCATATAACACCCAGTGTTCCATGCAGTACATGCCCTCCTTAATACCCATCACTGGGCTAACTCATCCCCCCCCTCCCCCTCCCCTCTAAAACCCTCAGTTTGTTTCTCAGAGTCCATAGACTCTCATGGTTCATCTATCCCTCCGATTTCCCCCCCTTCATTTTTCATTCCTTCTTCTAATGTCCTCCATGCTGTTCCTTATGTTCCACAAATAAGTGAAACCATATGATAATTGACTTTCTCTGCTTGACTTATTTCACTTAGCATAATCTCCTCCAGTCCCATCCATGTTGATGTAAAAGTTGGGTATTCATCCTTTCTGATGGCTGAGTAATATTCCATTGTATATATGGACCACATCTTCTTTATCCATTCATCTCTTGAAGGGCATCTCAACTCTTTCCACAGTTTG